>NW_021319661.1:1442496-1527951 GCF_001605985.2 Dendrobium catenatum | reverse complement strand
CTTCACAGCCAGCGAGCTCCTGTTCTTGCTTCCGATCAAAATGTCGTAACTTCCGATCCGACAAGAAGGGAAAGTCGTCGAAGGAGCGAAGTCGAACAGCCACGAAGGAACCGAAGTAGCGACGCGCGCAATCTGTACACCTCCTGCGAATCAACGAAGCCGAACAGCAACGACGAAAAGAAAAGATGAAATATAAACCCTAGACGCCTCAAAGTTATTATCGATTAACTTAATTTATATAATTTAAACAAATAATAATTAAGTTATTTAATTAAATAATTAATAGTAGAATTAGTGCATAAATTAATTATCTAATTTAACTTAATTGATTAATTAATGATATAATTAGTAATTAAATATTAATATAAGTATATTATTTACTATTTAAACTCTCATTTTGGTCCATGTTAGTTTGTAATTAACTTTTTATTGATTTTTTTGTCATTTTATATGACCTAAAATTAATTTTATTATGTTTTATGCAATGATCTTAATTTCATAAATATCTCTTTTAAAATTGAACGCCTCAAAGTTATTATCGATTAACTTAATTTATATAATTTAAACAAATAATAATTAAGTTAATTAATTAAATAATTAATAGTAGAATTAGTGCATAAATTAATTATCTAATTTAACTTAATTGATTAATTAATGATATAATTAGTAATTAAATATTAATATAATTAGCTTATTTAATATTTCAACTCTCATTTTGGTCCATGTTAGTTTGTAATTAATTTTTTATTGAATTTTTTGTCATTTTATATGACCTAAAATTGATTTTATTATGTTTTATGTAATGATCTTAATTTCATAAATATCTCTTTTAAACTTAAATCCCTAACCGCCATAAATCCTAATATATGTTACCAAACAGTTTCTCAGGATTTAACAAGATTTAACATTTAACATACCAAACAGTTTTTAGGATTTAACATATTTCGGATTTACTAAATCCGAATTTATAGGATTTATTAAATTCCACTAAAGTTAAATCTCAATTGTTACCAAACAGCCCCTTAGGGTAAATGCTTTTGTTCTCTCTGAAATGAGACTATGAGGGGAAGGATTTATAGATTAATCTATTTATGAGTATTTTTGGTCGTTGAAATAAATAATTTTATGTCTTTGTTTTGTACAAATATCTAAAAAAAAATGAACTTAAAAATACAAATGTATCTATAAAAAGTTAAAGATGATATTTAAAAAATATGTATATGATATTTGGCTGAGTTGAAATGATTTCACTAATATATATTTTAAGTTCAAAATAATATTGTTTACACTAATCAAGACAAATATTGATATAATAAATTTTATGGTAGAAGTTGGAGGAGCCTTAAGACATTAGATGTAATGATTATTTGTATAATAATTAAACTATGTGTAATGACTTAATTTTGATATGATAAGATTTACATTTTATATGACATTTATTGGTTTTTTTTGTGAATTATTAGTTAAATTAATTTTTCACTATCCTCTCTATTTCGTGACGTTACATCACTATCATGTGAATTTCTATTTTTAAAGAAATTTATAAGTGAAAAATATCACTCTGGGGCACTGAGATGTTGTAATATTGGCTTTGTAGTGCTCAATTCTTTGTTGTGTGGTCAAAATTCGACCTTTAAGAGTGAAGATATATTTGCATATAATGTATTAATTAGAAGATTTGATTTGGGCTTTGATTTGATCCAACTATGACATTGATTTGATTTGCCATGTTCTTGCATTAATTATGTTTTTCTTGATTGTTTTCTCTCAAATTTACAAATTAAGGGTTTAAGAGTTATAGTATGAGAGAGAACAGAGAGAGGGAGAGAGGAAAGATTATTCCGTCAGATTACCTGACGTAGAGCTATATCAGGTAGCCTATAATATGTCACCACGTGCACTTACTCTTTACCGTGCGGCCCGACGACCCGACTCGGATCAAATCCGGGATTACTATGTTCGCGTATTGCTCGGTATTTGCTCGGATTGCTAGGTATTACTCGGTATTGCTTGGCAATAACGAGAAATACCGCAATGTGAAGACCAATACCGAGTAATACCTAAAAGAACTCGGTATTGCTCGATATTGAACTCGGTATTGCTCGGTATTGGTCTTCATATAATAGTATTTTTCATTTTTGTCGAGCAAAATCGACCAATACCAAGCTACGCAAACTCCCGGGTCCGTTCCGGGTTGGGCCGTCGGGCAGCGCGATAAAAAATAAGTGCACGTGGCGACATATTATAAGCTACCTGATGTAGCTCTACGTCAGGTTACCTGACGGAATAATTTTTTGGGAGAGAGAGAGGGGAATTATAATTCTATTTATTTCTTTATAATAGTGAAATCATCTCCTCCTCATAAACGTAGGCATATTCATCGAACCACGTAAATCATTTTGTTTTATTGCATTTGTTATGGTTATTTTTACTATGTTATTGCACAATAATTGATATTAGAGCATAATTTAGACGATTTTCGGTGGCGGTTTGAAAAATGAAAGAATTTTCTTTCGAGTGGTTCGTCGAGGTGGAGAAGAGAAGTGTTAGATTGCATATAAGCCTGTTTACATGGTATCATACACAGAGACAGGTTCTAAATAGTAGCTTTTTGTTCTTATTCATGCATGCCTACTCGACAAAATGAAGGCAGACCGAATGAGACACGCACGTTCTCTGTGCACGATTTCACGTAAAGTAGAAGGCAAGATCACGTTCTTACTCAGGGGTTACGAGCAGTTGGTTCTGTGTACGGGCAAGAAATTTTTTTTTTTTTTTTTGGGGAAATTGGGGCTAGAAGCCCATATATTACTATGTAAAGAAGCATTACAAGTAAGGTATAACAAAAAAAGGTTAATCTCAAACAAAAAGCTGAGAGAAACCAAAAAACCTATACCCCCCTTACAAACAAAGAGAAAACAAGAGTAGATAACTGTTGGAAAAGAAACAGCCAACCAAAATGATAGTAGGGACCCGAAAATTGGACTCAGACTGCTAATCGCACAAGAAGCAGGCAACATCGAGAGAGCAATCTCTTGGTTGCCCAGAGGCCCTCCAAGGAGATGATTAGCAACTACATTATCGTCCTACAACAAAAATCCTCCCACAAAAAACAGTCCCAGGTTGCTAAAGGTCGTCGTCCAGGGTCTGAATAACCAGCAGGGAGCAAGGCAAATAGTTTGAGTCGCCTGGAAGATCCAGCAAAAGCCAACAGAGAAGTTCCGTCCAAAACAGCCATAAGTCCCAAATAATCCAAACAACATATAACCTGCCTCAGATGATACCTCAACCAGCCAAACCATGGCAGCAGCACAAATAAATTTCCACAAAACAAAAAGCAGAAAGAAAGAGTCCCCCAAAATCGAAAGCAGAAAAAAAACTTAATGAAGCCATGGAATTCTCAGATTTTCAGAATGCTTCCAGTTATTGACTTTAGCCTCAACCGCAGTTTTAATAGAGTAACAAAGAGTGGTAGAACTCCTAAATATAGAGTTAAACCTTCTTTCATTCCTTTCCCTCCAAATGTAGTAATTAGCACAGTAAGTGATCAAAAGAAATAATTATTTTTGCTTATTGATCTGGTATCTTTTATCACCCAAAAAGTGTAAAACTTGAGAAAGCATAGGTCTCAAAAGAAATTCACCTAGGTCAGGGATAAGTTGAAGTAAAACCGAGAAGGCATAGTCACACTCAAATAGGATATGAGCATTAGTCTCAAAGTGATTCAAACATAAAATATAGGTGGGGGGGACAGCAATCGTTCTCTTAATATGCTCCTCTTGCCGTTTTGAGTCCCCCCCTAATGGCAATCCAAGTATATATGGAGTATTTAAGAGCATGATGTTTGTGCCACACTTGATGATACCAATCCACAGTGTCAGCTTCCCTATAAAAGAATTTGATAAAGGAAGAAAAACAAGGCTTATCCCTATCTTTCCAAGTTAAGATACTGGATTCAAACTGGATGCTAGAATTAATTTGTGTAGCCACCGTCCCAATTTCCTTCCAAAAGGGATAAGCAATACTCTGAGGCAAGTTCCAAGGGGAACCATATTTCGCATTCAAGAATGTAAACAGAGGTGATTTGGCATTATAGAATCTGAATATAAGTGAGCAAAGATTAGCAAATTAGAGACCCAAAAAATCCGGAATGCCCAAGCCACCATTCTTTTTGGGTTTGCAAATCTGTTTCCAAGCAATGAGATGTAGCTTTTTTTGCCTCCAAATCACCAAAGTAGAGAAATTTGGCACATATCCTGCTAAGACTTTTTAAGCAAGCTTTAGGAATGATTGCCCCCCTAATCCAATAAGCAATGGTATTGCAAACAGTGTATTTAAGAAATTGAAGACGCCCCGCAAACGGGCAAGCAAATTTGACATTGGGTTCGCACAAAAGAAGATGCAGATTATAGGAAACGGGCCAGTGGAACAGTTTGCGTAAACATATCTTATCACGCACGAAGCAGAGGTTGTGCTTTATTTTGGCGCTATTTGGAGACTTGTGTAAGCGGACCACGCAAGAAGCACATGTCAACTAAATCTTAAGAATGTTATTTTATACTATATTTGGTGATGTTGTTAAATTCTAAAATGTGAATTTTGCTCAGTTTGTTTTTTGTTATCTACCGTTATGACATTTTGGCTTATTCTAAATTAAGCACAATTATGATTTATTTACTGCAATGTATTGAAAATGAATGTAGATATTTGATTGAGTAATAACGAGTTGTTATTATTGTTATAGTACTGTGATAATAATATATATGTAAACGATAAGTAAAGACTGATTGACCCATTAGTTGGAGACTTATTGACTTATACAAGATGGTGGGTGAACGAGCTTTCCTTTAAATATATAGTTTGGGGTTATGTTTGACTGATTCGCGTGTTTTATTGATTGAGAGTTATAAGGAGATGATATTGTGCTGACGGACAAATAGTGTTGACTCTGTTTACTGAGCCAACAATTTACTAACACTAATACGATATTAAAAAACATCGTGTAGCAATAAATTCTTACTTATTTAGTGAAACTACTGAAATGAATATTATTGGGACATTATTCATATTACTGTGGATTATTATTAACAATATTATTGATTTATTGTTACAAAAATCATGATACCAGGAATTTCAAATATGAGGGTGTTGTGGTGTCTGGTATTACGACAGTAATTAGCGACGTCTTTGAAGTACTATAAGAGTTAGCCATTGAGGAAGATGAGTAGAAGAATAGCTGTTAGGCTTTGTTATGGCTCTGATACCATGTAAGAATGAATAAATTAGAGAAGTACAAAGAACATGATAAAAACCATGAAATGTGTGTTTCTCATTAATCTCCTTTGTTCTCATGTGAGGTATAGTGACTAGTATATATAGTAAGAAGAAGGAAGCAGACAATTCTGCATTTACAACCGAAGAACAGAGCTAGTAATGATTCATTTGAGTGGAACTATGGGCATGGCGATGTACAAGGTTGAGGAAATGGCTAAGAGAGCTGGTATCTTGCTGCTTACATATTTATGATAAGTGGAGTGGCTTATCAATTTTGGGCTTCTTTCGGGCATCTTTCTGATTGCTTTGTTCTTCTTACCACAACTATGCTTAGTTTATTTACCTTTTTTTCTGCTTTCTCAATAACTTCAAAAAAAAATTTGCATTGGAAAATGCAACCAGATCTACCAATGTGTGAGAGATATAAAGAAGTTTCTATTCATCTTTAAAAAAAAAGGACATATTTATAATACCAATAAAAAGAAATAAACTAGTGTATTCCTATTAGTTTTTATAACAAATTTATAGTTATCTTATCACTTCTACATCATAAAATCAAGATTATACTTGTTCAAGATTTAGATGCAACAACTTTTTATATCTTTGAAAACTATAGAGTCCAAGAGTTTAATTATTCAAAAAGTATTCGTGTTTCTAATTACTTGACATACATTATTAATCTTCACTCTTTGGTTGAAGGCAATGCCATTATTTTAAGATAAGGGAAAATTAATTGGAATGGCAAATCCATTACTCAATGAAAAATTTCGGATGCTAGTTTTTAAAGATAAGAGTAATGGTGGTCAGATGATAATAGTCAAACATTATTGTTCAAAGGATCATATTAAGCTATAATGATTAGGAGACCATAGTCAGACAACGATGGCTAAAATAATAACAACATAAAGCCTTTGTCCCACTACGTGGGGTCGGCTACATGAAACATTTTTCGTCATGTGTCATGTTAAAAGTCAAGTTATCATTTAAATCTAATAAGGAAAGATCATTTCTAAAATTTTCTAACCAAGCCTTTTTAGGTCTACCTCTACCTTTCTTAACATAAGTCAAATCTAATACCTCATGTTTCCTAACCGGGTCATCGGAACGCCCCGTTTAATGCGACCAAATCATCTAAGGAGACTCTCTCTAATATTATCTTCCATTGAAGCTACTCCAACCTTTTCACATATATTCTCATTTCGTATCCTATCTCTAAGGGTAAAGCCACTCATCCACCTAAGCATCCTCATTTATGCAACACTTAATTTAGTATCATGCTTCTTTTTAATGGCCAACATTCGACACCATAAAGCATTCAAACAACGATGGTTAAAAGAGAATAATCAAGCAACAATTGTTAGATAGCAATATCAACAATCAAATGGTGGGTTGATGATAACAATCAGGCAGTGTGTTGGCCACAACGGTCGGGCGGTGATCCAAGGGTTACAGTTAGGCAATGCCCAAATGATAGAGGTTAGGCGATGGCTTGATAGTGGCGATTGGGTGATGGTTCGATGGTGGCAATTAGGCGATGGTGGTGATCTGACGGTGGTTCATAGGTTGTAGTCGGGTGGTAATTCGATGTCAACGATTGGATGTTGATGCTTGGTGGAGCTTCGACATTCTTTAAACCTTCGAGCTCTTGAATCTCAAGCCAATATCCCGACACCCCTTTTATGTAGAGAGCGAGATCTATTTTTAGATTATTGAGATTCCCGTAAATATAGTCAAAATTTGGAACACTCTATCGGACGATTTGTATTGAATCTCTCAATATTTTATATTTTTTTTAAAGCATTTAAGCATCTTAATAATGTTAGAATTAAGCAATTTATAACTCTTTGAATTTGTCTCATCAAATCACTCAATTTTATTATGGATATGTAAAATTTGGAGATCATTTGATCCTCCAATTAATATCCCAAAGTTTTTTTTTATTGCGCTTTAAGTGCTTAATCCAGGCTCATTTGAACTCAGATTGGGCCACATCGAGGCATGTAATTTGACTGTAAATTTTTTGAAATAAGATTTTAGATGGTTTGAATTTGAATTCAAATGTTTTCAAGTTAACCTTCCTGTGTGATTCATACCTTTGCAAATCAATTTTGGTGACATATGCCCCCCAAACAATAGATCTTCTCAAAATTTTTAGATCAATATGAGTAATTTATAACCTTAGATTATTTACTCGGTCTATATTAGATAGGTACTACATCACACAGCTCGTCTTGATATGTTGATTTGGAACTTTGACTACCAACGAAGATGTTTTGGGTTCAAAGCTTGCAGATGTGATGTGTGCGTAAGTTTGCCTTAATTGACGTAAATGTCAAAAAAGTGTAATATATTTATATCTGAATACTGAATAATATTTGTATGTTGCTCGATATAGGAAATGTGTTTTCCTAGAAATTAACTTAATATAAGAAATTTGATTTTCTAACAAATTGAAATGAGATTTGAATTTAGCTTAATATAGTAAATCTCACTTCCTAACTATTGAAATCTGATTTCAATTTAGGAAATCTGATTTCCTAACATCAGACATATTATGTATTTTTTGTTCAACTATTATTTGATGAATGATGCCTTATTAATGGCTATTAAATATGCTGAATAATATGAGATAATTACTACTGAAGATAACCTGCAATTCTTTGAGTATTTAAACATGATACTCTTATGATTTCATTTCTAAGACTAAATTATGCAGAACTATCATCATCATAATCAGCCTTATCCCAACTATTTGAAAAGACTTTGCAAAGCTGTTGTGATGAAGTAATATCTAACGATGCATAAGAACTCTATTCCGATCACTACCTTTTGTACTGCATCCCAGCAATAATGATTTCCAAGGGCAAGAAGATAAAACTTTTATCAATTACTGGTAATAAACCTAAGCAACATTAATAGTACTTGAGACAAAGGTCACCAAACCATACACCAAATTTATTCAATTCAACAAATAAGTTACATAAATAAATTCTGAAACTTTAAAAAATGTTGAAGAAATACAACATGACAAAAAATAAAAAAACAAGTAAAATATTATTTACATGGAAAAATAAGTTAGGACCATTTCAAAATATGAGAAATCAACAAGTTCGAAGCTCAAATCTTGAAAGGGGAAAGATGCAGCAGCCCAAACACTTGACATTTGAAATATTGTATACTTTGGCGCAATGATCTTAAGATTTTGTTCGATAGGTGTAACTTCCCAAGAGGTCCACCCATCTCGAGATTTCTCCTATATGAGCACGCTTAACTTTAAAGTTTCTAATAAAATTCTGGTCGTTACAGCAAAAAGTCCCTTGATGTTTAAGAGTTTAGGTTTATTTTTAGGGGGTTTCTGATAGGAAATACTTGAGTTCGCAAGTAACCCTAAGGGATTACTTGAGTTCGCAAGTAACCCTAAGGGATTACTTGAGTTCGCAAGCAAACATAATCGAAATTAGCGAGAAAACTACTGTTTACATCAGTAAATCAGCCCAAACGCAACAGATTTTGAATAGAAACAACGAGAAACGTGGATAAAAACAAAGGAGTTCACTATTAGATGCGAGAAAGCAATAAAAGATACAATGTTCTTCAATTCGAGAGGAAGAACAACCCTCCACAAGTCTCTAGCAAACCCTAGAGCCCTAGCACACGATGAGATCTCAAATTACAATTCAAATTCAAGATAATCCTAATTCCCCCCTAAGCCCCCCATTAATCCCCCCCCTTGGATAAAATACCATGACCATTGTAGTTTTGAACAAGTCCATTTAGTTTTCCTCGTCCTCTTCCACATGCTTTCCTTGCACCATTCTGATTTTCACTAATCTGTGAAGAGAAATTTACTTCTATCAGGAATTCAATTTGCTATACAAAATGTTAGATTGATGTTTACAAAGAAAAAGCTCACATTATGTTGAAGTGCCTGCTTAATTTTGGGAGATTCTAATTTTTGAGAGAAAGGAGACTGATCATCCTCTGAGTTCAAGTCAAAATGATCATACCTTTTGCCTTTGGTTACTGATCTTAGCTGAAGGGAAAATGTTCAATATATGTAAAGCTTGATACAACATAATTCGCATACTGTCTTCTTTTTATCATTCAGAATCATTTAGAGTGAAACTGAAATGCAAATATATCAATTTAAAGGTAAATTACCATGCATTTATACAAAGATCTCACACGAAGTCCTTTCCTCCAGTTGCTCTCATCATTTAGCTTCTCTACCTATATGAATTCCATCTATTCTTTATGTTATCCAAATAAAGCATAAGCTCTTATTTCAATATATAACAAGAATAGTGAAAAAATTAAGATGAGAGCTTACAGCCTTGGCTGCTTGAACTGTTGTCTCAAACTCCACAAATGCATGCAACTATATGAAAAAGAATCATTATAATTCAGAGAAAATTATAAAAAAATATATAATTTATGTTACTTAAAAACTATAAGAATTGATATGTCATGGAAACTTCTCTGACGTGAAGAAATCACCTTGTTACTAATTATAACATCAATCTTTGAAGGACTAGTTGAATTATGTTCTTTTGGATGACAGATTCTGATATTCTTAACACTGTTACATATAAAAAATAATATCATTATTTCATTGAAATGTGACAATTTCTTCATCTTTTAAGTGAAACATTGGCTAAAAACTTCATTTATCAAACCTTCCAACAATGCTGAATAACTTCTCAATGTGTTGGCGTGAAGAATCTTCTGATAAATTTTCTACTATAACCATGCGCGACTGTAAATGAAAACAAATATATCAGAAAAACAAGTAGTCAAATATAGTTTTATAATACTATTTGCTAGAGTTTGATGTCAATAACCATCTGCTCCTCCTTGGCTTTCTCTGTAAAGAGCTTCTTGCGTCTCACTTTCTTGCCATCTTCACTCACCACCTGAATTAATAAAAAGAAATAACATTGAAATTATCTTAATAAATTATAGGAACCAGAAGAGGAGATTTATAGGAAATTCACAAGTTGTGATGATGTTCTAAGAGCTTTAACAAGCATCTGATTGTTAACACCGAGATTTTGTATCTTCTTCCATGAGGCAATGACAGACATTGGAACTGTAAGAAAAAAATGCATATGAGAATTAAGAGTTTATATCAAGATACTTCTTAAGCTAATTAATATTTATTTGTAATTTTGGTACCGTATCCTTCGGGATCTTTGCTCATAATCTTCACAAGGAAATCACTTGCAATCAATTTTGCATCGCTGAATTGGTATTCAACCTGATCATAAGTCATTGCATAATTGTTATTGTTTTGTTAAAAAAATTCATTTCAAACAGAAGAATGATCAAAGTTGGAAGATATGGACTTAAAACCAAACTTCTATGTTCCTTTACTTGCTATGTAAAAAGAAAGACAATTAAAAAGAAGAACCTGTTTCACAATCTTCTGAATCCGATCAGTGCTGTTCTTGTTCAGATTAGAAGCCTTGACGTTTAATTCAGGGACAAAATTCTTTGGTTTCTGATCTTCAAAGTAGATACAATCTGGTTCCATTCCGCCGCTGCTGCCGTTGAGGAATTTAAGATATTGGCAGAAGTAATTTGGTGTCGGCATCTGGATGAAAGGATCAGGGAAGAATTCGGGTGCGTTTGGATTTAACTTGAACTCAGCGGCAGCCGTGGCGCTTGAGCTCTGATATTGCATTGCCTTGATCATCGTGTGTTTCACTTCTTTCTTCTCATCTGCCATTGCTTCTACTTTTTTTTTTCTTTCCTTCTTGGTGAGAATCTATGATAGTCTTTACCTTTTGATCCTTATATATTTCACTTGTTTTTTGGTGGTTTTGTGGTGGCAATTTTTCTCGGAACAGTTATGTTAGTTGGAAGAAGATCCTTATTTGGCGCCAGAAAAATGAGGCTTGATTCACGCTTTGGTTTGCTTTCAACTTTGACCCGGACAGAATTGTTTGAATGGTGCTTTGATAATTTCAAAATAGCTGAGGAAATCTTGGCTCAGGGAGACCAGACTGGATTGGATTGCTAGGATTTGAAAAGCCAATTAGCAATTGAAGTGACTTAGGCCTCGTTTGGGACAGCTTTCTTACTGTTTCTTGAAGCAGTTTTTTAGTAGAAAAAAATAATTTTTGTACTATAAAAAAATAAAAAAATTTGTATTAAAACTCTGTTTTAGAAAACAATGAAAAAACCGTCCCAAACGAAGCCTTAGTAACTTGTTGCTTTAGGCTTTAGGCTTCTTTTGAGACTTTTTTTATTGCTTCTTAAAGCAGTTTTTTAGTACAAAATTAAAAATTGTATAAAAAATTGCTTTAAGAAGCAGAAAAAAAGTCATCCCAAATTAAGACTTAATGCTAACAACTTGTTGGCTTTTTAGAATATTATGCTAATGGCTCATTTGATTGCCTAATGTTTTGAAAGAGATTGAACTTTTTAAACTATCATTCGAATTAATATGATTTTAAACACAAAAATACTCTAAAACGCACGCTTCAAATTGGTGAAAATAAAATCATCATTTTCTAAAATAAATTTTAATTTGGTTGCTTAATATTAGAAATCATGCTTTTAAAATAATGAAATATGTCAAATCCATTATATGATTGACTGTAGTTAGAATGCAATAAATAAATAAATAAAAAGCTATTGAAATCAGGTTCTTATTGGATTTAAATCATGTCCAAAGTCATAAATAATTCTATATGCAAAAAATCTAAGAACAAAAATTCAAAGATGCTAGGATCTACGTCATAAAATTTATTTATGACTTATAGGAAATCTGATTCTTAACAATTGAAACCGAATTTTAATTTTATTCTTATTTTCTCACAAGCTCTTATTTGCGCCGCATATTATTCTCGAAATTATTGCATCATAAAATTCCTTAGGAGTGCATTTATAAGCTATTTATCTTTAAAATTTTCCTCAATCTAATCTATATCATATATTAGCAATGAAATCAGAGGTACGGTCCACGGTTGTTTCTATTTTAGACTTTGTTTGGAATAATTTTTTTAACTTTTTTTAAGCAGTTTTTAGTACAATGTTTTTTTTTTTTTAAATTAAAAACTTTGTATTAAAAATCTGGTTTAGAAAACAGTAAAAAAATTATTCCAAATGGAGCTTTGATATAATCGAGACTGAAGCACGATCATTACCATACTAATAATAACTGATTATAAGTGCTAATCTCGATGAAATGCTCGAATACTAATAATTATTTCTATCAACAATAGCCTTTCTTCTGCTGTTCACATGAATTTTTTTTTATAAACTTCGATAATTTATTAGATACTTTCATTTATGTAGTAAATGAAATGTTATTGGATGTTTTATATCAATTTTCAAATAATGAAAAGTATCATAAGATAGATGATGGAAAAATATTATGTTTATGTATGTGATACTCTACAGTACTGTTAAGGATATTGTGAGGTATTACAGCTATAGCGCTCCTTGGCAAAGCAAGGATTTGGACTTTGGAGCGCCGCAATGCTCCGCTCCCAATTTGTCAAGTGAATGCCATTTATATGTTCAGCTATTCTTTGATGAATGATGCCTTACGAATTGTTAGAAAATATGCTTAATAATATGAGGTAATTACTAATGAAGAGTGAAGATAACTTGCAAATAGATCCATTAAGCATCTAATCATGATAATCTTATGATTTCATTTCTTTAGATCAAGTCTAAATTACACAGAACTATAATCATCATCATCATAATCAGGATTCTCCCAAGCATTTGGAAAGACTTCGTAAAACTTGTTAACCGGCTAAAAGCTGCCACAGCAGATCCACTACCATTGTTTGCGACTTCCTCTGCTGTCTTGATCTACACCATACATCTCAATTCTTTACTTTAATCTTAGCCGTTAACTTGTGACAAAACCTGCAGCTGTAATGATTTGGTTTTGTCTTTGCTAGTATGAACGATTTGAACTGTTCACAGTAAAGAACTAATGAGAAAACTGTTCTGCTTCCTCTAACCTTTCTTCCTGTTATCTGTACTCGTTCTCTCAGTTATGCAAAGAGTTTTGTTGCAGGTTCTAGTTGATGAAGCCTCAACAAAACTATTGTGATAAACTAATCTCTATTAATGCTTAAGAACTCAATTCTGATTATTGTAGAAACCAGAGAGAAGTAAAGAAGAACTAAGCAAGCTTTTCATTACAGTGTCTTAATCTTTACAACAGGAGACGGTAGAGTATATATAGATTATACTAAGCCTAGTTACACGTGTCAGAGGGATACAGGTTATAATAAATACATTGTTACATTATTTAGTATCTAATATTCCCCCGCAAACTGATGATTCAGAGGCTATCGTCAGTTTGGATCTTAAAAACTTGAACCTGTTGGTAGATAGTGGTTTTGTGAGAATGTCCGCTACTTGATCTGTAGTGCTAATCGGTGTCAATTGAATGTTATTTGTTTGAATTTGATCTCTTACGAACCGCTGATCAATTTCAATATGTTTGTTTCTTGCATGGAACACTGGGTTGTTGGCTAATGCAATCGCCGAGGTATTGTCACAGAATAGATCAATTTTGCTGTTGTGCTGAATACCGAAATCTAGCAGTAGCTTTTTAATCCAAATGGTATCAGCGATTGCAGCCGCTAAAGCCCTGTACTCTGATTCGGTAGATGAACGCGAAACCGTGTTCTGTTTCTTTACAGTCCACGATACCAAAGTTCCGCCCAGAAACGTGCAAAAACCAGATGTGGATTTTCTGGTTTCTTGATCTCCTGCCCAGTCCGCATCGGAGAATGTGGTGAGTTGAAGAGACGATTTCGTGATGGGTAAGTCGAAGTCAATCGTCCCATGAATGTACCGAAGTAATCTCTTGAGCAGGAAACAGTGAATGTTGCTAGGATCATGCATATGCTGGGAAAGAATGTTGACCGCAAACGCAATGTCCGGGCGAGTTATGGTAAGATACTGCAATGCTCCGGTTAACCTTCTGTACGTGGAGTGATCGAACGCCGGAGTGCGAGTCTCAACATCGTCTGGTATTCTGGTACATGAAGGATTAGCAATTGAGTTGCAAGTGCTGAGATGCACTTGCTGTAATAAAGATTTTGCATAAGAAGTTTGACAAAGAAAATACTTATCTGAGTCATGCCTAATTTTAATGCCGAGAAAATGGTGCGCAGGTCCGAGATGTTTTATTAAAAAATTTTGCTTGATCTGAAAAAGAAGACGTTGAATTGCGGCAGTGTCATTTCCAGTGACGAGGATATCATCCACGTATATCAGAAAATAGATACTAATGTTGGATTTATGGAACGTGAGCAGAGATTGATCTGCCTTGCTGTGAGTAAATCTGATTGCAAGAAGATGATTTGTGAAAGTTGTGAACCACTGTCGAGGCGCTTGTTTGAGGCCATATATGGCTTTGCGTAACAAGCAGACATGATTCAGTTGATTTGTATCTTCGAACCCTTTCGGTTGCTTCATGTAAACAGATTCATCAAGTGTGCCATGTAGGAAAGCATTGGTCACATCTAATTGTTCTACCTGCCAACCATAAAATAACGCAATTGTGAAAAGAATTCTAATAGTAGGTAATTTTGCTACCGGACTAAATGTTTCACTGTAGTCCAAGCCATGTTCCTGTCTATTTCCTTGCGCAACTAAGCGAGCTTTGTAGCGCGCTATCGATCCATCTGAGTTCAATTTTGTTCTATAAGTCCACTTGCAGCCTAGGATAAGCACGTTTGAAGGTGGAGGAACTAAGTCCCAAGTTCCTTGTTGTTGTAATGCCAGAAACTCAGATGCCATTGTCTGTCTCCAGTGAATGCTCTTGTTAGCTTCGTGATACGTGGTCGGGTCCAAACTGGGAACAGACTCAGTTTCTATATGAGCCAAATTGAACTTGCGACTTGGTTTTAATGAACCGGTTTGAAGACGAGTAACCATGGGATGTTTGGGTTGATGTTGTTGTACAGGAGATACAATAGGCAGTGTTTGGGAATTGTCGGACGTAGTATTGTCATGCAGCGATGGTTGCGTAGAGATGATTTGCGGTTCCAGAAGAGTAGCTGTCTATGACCCAGATGTATGAGCAGAAGTTGGTTTCGTCCAAGTCATTGAAGTAGGTAGAAGCCGGGCTGGTGCTACTTCAGTGACCGGTTGAGTGGCAAGATTCCTTGACTGCTGAAATGGAAAGGATTTTTCATTAAAAGATACGTGTTTATAAATAATTATATGTTTAGTATGTATATTCATGCACTTATAGCCTTTTTGAGTGTCCGAGTAGCCCATGAAAACTGTAACAGCCGACTTTGGTTGTAGTTTATTTCTATTGTGCGACGGCGTTAGAGTGTAACATTCACAGCCAAATGTTCTAAGATGTTCATACGATGGTTTGATCTTGAACATTAGCTGCAATGGAGACACCAAGTCTGTATTAACAGAAGGAAAGCGATTAATAAGATAAGTTGCCGTTAAGGCTGCATCTGCCCAAAACTTGTGAGGCATGGAGGCTGTGTGAAGCAAAGTTCTCGTTGTTCAATAATATGCCTATCTTTCCTCTCCGCTATCCCATTTTGTTCCGGAGTATACGGACAAGAAATTTGATGTAGAATGCCTTTGGATCGAGTGAAATTTTTAAAATGATTGTTAATATATTCTCGACCACCATCCGTGCGAATTGCTTTAACTTTCTGGTTCGTTTGGCGCTCAATAAAATTGACAAAATCTATGAAAATTTTAGTGACATCAGATTTAAACATAATAGGAAAAAGCCATGTGAACCTAGAAAAATCATCAATGAAGATTACATAGTAACAAAATCCTTGATGTGAAGGTACCGGTGAAGGTCCCCAAACATCAGAGTGAAGAAGTTCAAGAATTTTCCTTTTTCTGTTACTAGAATGAGGAAAAGAAAGTTTGTGACTTTTGCAAGTCAGACAAGAAGAACAGTAGAATTTAAAACTAGGAATATGTAAAGAAACATTGCTGTTGGAGATGTGCCGAATAACTTGGGTATTCGGATGTCCAAGCCGATTGTGCCAGTCAGTTGCCGAGACGGAAGAAGCCACCAGAGCTCGTTTCCTGTCGTTGTGAGTTGCAGATGAAAGCCTGTACAACCCTTTATTACTGCTGCCTTTGAGGATCTGCTGATTAGTAGTAAGATCTTTAAAAGTAAAACCATTTGCATCAAAAGTTATAGAGATGTTGTTATCTTTAACTAAATGAGAAATGGAAAGTAAATTATGCGATATAGCTGGTCTGTGTAAGAGTTTGGAAAGATGAAGCTTACGAGTCGGGGTGGGAAGAATACCCGTGCCCGAGTGAGCTATGGGTAATGTTCTTCCATCCCCGATGGCGACGTTGTCGGACCCGCTGTATTCTTTGCTGTTAGCAAGA
Source organism: Dendrobium catenatum (assembly GCF_001605985.2). Lineage (NCBI taxonomy): Eukaryota > Viridiplantae > Streptophyta > Magnoliopsida > Asparagales > Orchidaceae > Dendrobium > Dendrobium catenatum. Next base: position 1,511,310 of record NW_021319661.1, on the reverse strand, counting down.
TTGTCCAGAGCATTGGTCATGTGCGCCGAGGCTCCGGAATCAAGATACCAGTCATCGTTGGAAAGATCAGTCGTCGACAGCAACGCGTTGGTGGACTTCTTCGAGTTCATTGATGGAGTAAAATTTGGGTTGAGGCGATGCCAGCAAACATCCGCACTATGACCCTTCTTTGCACAAATTTTACACACCAGATGAGAGGTGCTGTTTGAACGGGTTTGCTGATGGCCTGTAGAACGACCACGGCCTCTTCTAGATCTTCCCTTATCTGTGTAGAGAGCCGATTGAGTATCGGACACCGTCACATGCCTGGCGGCGTCGGATTTGACGTGGATTTCCTCACTGATGAGGAGAGCATAAAGATTGTCTAGACTCAGCAACGTCTGCATTGTTCTTACGGCAGTTTTGAAGGAATTGTAAGTTTGTGGGAGTCCGTTCAAGATGTGATGAAGAACATCTTCGGGATCCATTTTGGCGCCAGCATAAGCAATTTGATCCACGAGCTTTTTAACCTCTGTGAGATATTGCGTCATGGACAGAGTATTCATAGAAATGTTTTGCAATTCATTTTTCAGTTGAATGATTTTGGAACGATTCGTCCACTGAAATTGAATTTGCAATGTTTTCCATATTTCTACCGTAGATTCAAGATGAACTACGTATGGAAGAATTTGAGGCGAGATTGTCGCACAGAGAGCTGCGGCTAAATTTTGATCCGTGAGCAGCCATCTTTGGTGTCGCAGATTAGGATCTTGATTTTCTTGTTCTTGATCGTTAGCTGACATCGATGAAGATGCTTCCGGATCGAGAAAAGCTTGAAAGCCATTTGCCCTTAGAAGCTTTTGAACTTGACTGCTCCAGATCGGGTAATTTTCCGATGAAAGGGGGTGCGGTATAAGGGATTTTAGGTTAGAGATTACAAAATTAAGAGACGAATGTATGAGCGAAATGTCGGATGTAACTCCCGATCGATCGCCATTGTTGGAGAAGGAAGAGGCGGAAGCCGAGTTGGCCATGGAGACGCCTCAGAAACACCAAACTTCTGATATCATGTAGAAACCAGAGAGAAGTAAAGAAGAACTAAGCAAGCTTTTCATTACAATGTCTTAATCTTTACAACAGGAGACGGTAGAGTATATATAGATTATACTAAGCCTAGTTACACGTGTCAGAGGGATACAGGTTATAATAAATACATTGTTACATTATTTAGTATCTAATAATTATCATTTATTTTTGAACTGCATCCCTGCAATAATGACTTCCGAGTATAGTAACAGAGCTTTTTATTACAAACAAACAAACAAGTTAATAAATAAATTCCAAAACATTATAACGAAATACAACAAGATAAACAGTAGAAAACATGAAAGAATTACTATTCAAGCATTGAAAAACATGCTAGGACCATTTCAAAACAAGAGAAGGCAAAAAGTAAAAAGCTCAAAGATTGATGAGAGAAAGATCAGTTGTGGTCGTCAGTGATTTTAATGGCTTTCCTCTGCCCATAGTGAATCCCCGAGTTCCATCGGGCATCCTTGGTCCAGGAGAAGTTTGCTTGATATTGTTCTCACACAGTCCATTCCCAATCTTTTGTGTTTCTTGTGGAGTTTTGGATAAAACACCGCGACCGTTGTTATTTTGAACCTGGCCAGTTTGTTTCCCTTGTCCCCTTCCACATGCTTTCTTTGCACCATTTTGATTTTCACCAACCTGTGATGAGAAACTTCACTTCTATCTTGAATTCAATTTGCAATTAAGGTTTCGTTTGGGACAACTTTCTTACGTAAAGCAGCTTTCTATTGCTAACGTTAAAATTTTTTACTAGAAAGCCGCTATACGAAACAATAAGAAAACCGTCCCAAACGCCTGAATGTTAATATATTATCACAACACAAAAAAAAAAAAAAGCTTACATCCTGTTGAAGTACTTGTTCAATTTTGGGAGATTCTAATTTTTGAGAGAGGGGAGACTGATCATCCTCCGAGTTCAAGTCAAAATGATCATAGTCCAACATTTTGCCTCTGATTACTGATCTTGGCTGAAGGGAAAAAGTGCAAAACTTGTAAAGCTTGCTGAAACATTATTCACATATTGTCTCCAATTTATAATTAAGAACCATTTAAAGAAAAAGTGAACCACTAACATGTCAATTTTAAAGTAAATTACCGTGCATTTAAGCAATGATCTCACAAGCAGACCTTTCCTCCAATTGCTCTCATCATTTAGCTTCTCTACCTATATAAATTCAATGCATTCTCTAAGTTATCTAAGGCTTTTCTTAGGACGGTTTCTTACTGCTTCTTAAATCAACTTTCTAGTATAAAAATTTAAAATTTTGTGCTAGAAAAAACTGATTTATGAAGCAGTAAGAAAGCCGTCCCAAACAAAACTAAATAAAGCAGAAGCACTTATTTGAAAAAAAAAACAAAAACAAATGAATAGTGAAGAAATTAAGGTGAGGGCTTACGGCCTTATCTGCTTGAACAATTGTCTCAAACTCCACAAATGCATGCAACTATATGACAGAGAATCATGATAATTTGGTGAAAATAATACAAAATATACAAATTTTTTTTTTATACAAAATATACAATTTATGTTAACTTGAAAACTATAAGAATTGATGCCATGGAACTTTTTTCTACTGTGAAGAAATTACCTTGTTACTAATTATAACGTCAGTCTTTGAAGGCCTAGTTGAATTAGGCTCTTGAGGATGACATATTCTGATATTCTTAACACTGTTACATGTAAATAACCTCGTTATTTCATTAAAATGTTTCCATTTCTTCATATTTTTCAGTGAAATATTAGCTAAAACCTTGTTTTTCAAACCTTCCAACTACGCTGAATAACTTCTCGATGTTTTGGTGTGAGGAATCCTCTGGTAAATTTTCAACTACAACAGTGCGCGACTGTAAATGAAAACAAATATGTCAGAAGAATAAGTAGTCAAATATAGTTTTATAATACTATTTGGTAGAGTTTGATGTCAATAACCATCTGCTCCTCTTTGGCTCTCTCTGTAAAGAGCTTCTTTCGCCTAACTTTCTTTCCATCTTCATTTACCTCCTGAATTAACAAACGAAGAAAAAAACAAAAAGAAATAGCATTGACATTATCTTAACAAATTATAGGAACCATAAGAGGAGGTTTAGAGGAAATTTACAAGTTGTAATGATGTTCTAAGAGCTTTAACAAGCATCTGATTGTTAACCCCGAGATTTTTTATCTTCTTCCAAGAGGCAATAACAGACATTGGAACTGAAAGAAAAAAATACATATGAGAGTTAAGAATGTAAAGCTAATTACTATTTATTTGTAATTTTCTTACCATATCCTTCAGGATCTTTGTTAATAATCTTCACAAGTAAATCGCTAAAAATCAAATTTGCATCACTGAATTGGTATTCAACCTGATCATAAGTCATTACATAATAAAAATGGTTAGAACTATATAAAAAGTTTACAGTTTGTCCTGTTTTTGATAAAAAAGCTCAATTCAAACGGAAAAAATAAATCAAAATTGGAGCATATGATACTTAACAATGCAATATAAAGTAGAATGCAATTTTGGGCTTCGTTTGGGGCTCCTTTTATAATGTTTTCTAAAGCACTTTTGATGTAGGTAATCTGCACAGAAATGTTAGCTGGAAAAACAGAGAAAATTGCTAGGCAATGGAACAGTAGCAGAACTACTAGAAACTTTGTTAAAATGCAAGAACTGATGAACCACGGCTACTCCCGTGGTAATATGGAAGCTACGGTGTACTATATCAGTAAAAAGAAACTATAGTTGGCTCATATGCCAACGGCCTAAAAACGGAAATAAAGTAAACGAGGGAAGTGGAGAATGTCCCTAACAGCCACTGCACATGGCTTGGTAAAAAGTTCCTGCGTAACACCGTATTAACGGTGCTCCTCATAACGATGCTCCGCATCATACGTCCCCTCTCCAAAAAGTTGCAGTCCTGTCGTTGGTTCGATCAGTTCATCATCCTTTGGGTGATAGTGGTATAAATCTGCAACGTTGAAGGTATTTGGTGTGTTGAATTCTGCAGGTAGTTGAACGATATAGGCATTATCGTTAATTCGTCGAAGGATTGGAAATGGGCCGAATTTCCTTTGACCGAGCTTGCTGTATGCTCCGGCTGGCAATCTTTCCTTCTTCATCCGCACCCACACAAGATCACCCGGTTTGAATACCTACCTTCGCTTATGACAATCTGCATCCTGTTTGTATTTGGCATTGGACTCTTCCAGTTTTGAGCGCACCTTGGCTAGTAACTCCGCAAATTGATCTACCATCGCAGCTGCGGCTTTGCTCTTGCAGTTCGGGATTGCTGCAACATCTAATACAGTATTTGGTGTTTTAGTGTATACAATTTCAAATGGAGACATACCCGTAGACCTGTTCGCCATGGCATTGAATGCAAACTCTGCTTGGCATAACACTTCATCCCACAAAGTTGGCTGCTCTTGTACTAAACAGCGCAAGAGGTTTCCCAGAGTTCTATTAACGACCTCCGTCTGCCCATCCGTTTGGGGATGATATGACGAACTCAGTTGAACTTGTGTCTTGAACCTTTTCCACAGCTCCCTCCAAAAGTGACTGATAAATTTCACGTCCCTATCTGAGGTGAGACTTCGAGGCACTCCATGGAGTCTGACGATCTCCCTAAAAAATAATTTAGCAATATTCTGTGCGTCAAACGTTTTCTTACAGGCGATAAAGTGAGACATTTTGGAGAAGCGGTCCACAACGACCATGATCGAGTCGTTTCCTCGCTTGGTGCGGGGTAAGCCGAGAATGAAGTCCAGGCTTAAATCTTCCCATATAGATTCGGGTACTGGTAACGGCTGATAAAGACCAGTGTTCTGTCCTCCTCCCTTATACATTTGACAAATCGAGCAGCGATCTACATACTTGCTGACATCTCTTCTCATATGAGGCCAGTAGAATTTGTTTTGTAGCTGATCTAGCGTCTTGTCCCGTCCCGCATGAGCAGCTAACCCTCCTCCATGAACTTCCTGAATTATTCGCTGCCTCCATGATGATTGAGGGATGCAAAGAAGGTTGCCTTTAAACAGAAACCCATGTCTCAAGTTGTAATCATCACAGGATTCCTTGTGAATGCACTGGCGCCAATGTTTACCAAAGTCTTTATCCTCTGGGTATAAGTCTTGAAGCAGCTCTAGTCCAGAAAACTCTGTCTGTAGCTGAGTAATAAGGGCGGTTCGGCGGCTTAGCGCATCGGCAACTCGATTTTGGGCGCGGCTCTTGTGTTTTAATACAAATGTAAATTTCTGTAGAAACAATATCCATCGTGCATGCATACGATTGATATTTTTTTGAGTGTTTATATATTGTAGTGCCTTATGATCACTACATAAAAATGAAGTCTTGGTGCAACAAGTAGTGCTCCCACTGTTTTAATGCTCGGATTATCGCATACAGTTCCTGTTCGTAAACAGACCATCGTTGTCGTGCTGGACATAACTTCTCACTGAAGAATTCAATGGGTTTGCCCTCTTGAGTTAACACGGCCCCAATACCGACCGTAGAAGCATCCGTTTCCACAGAAAATGGTCTGTCAAAATTTGGCAAGGCTAATACCGGGGCAGAAGAAACAGCCGATTTTATTGCTTCAAAACTAGCCTCTTGATCACTTCCCCACACGAATTGCTTCTGTTTCAGCACATCTGTCAACGGAGCAAGGATGACACTGAAGCCCCTTATAAACTTCCTGTAGAAATTCGCCAAACCATGGAAGCTTCTTATGTCGGTGAAGGATTTAGGTGTAGGCCAGCTGACTATGGCTTCTACTTTCCGAGGATCTGCACAAACTCCCGCCGACGAAATTTTGAATCCTAGGAAGTATAGGTCTCCGTGGCAAATTCACACTTCGACAAATTTAGATACAATTTGTGTTGTCGGAAGGCCTCGAATATTTGTTCCAGGTGTTGCAAATGTTCTTCCAGGTTAGAACTATATACCAGCACATCATCGAAGTAAGCCACACAGATTTTATTCAAAAATGGCTTGAGGACTTCACTCATCAATCTCATGAAAGTAGCTGGAGCGTTGCACAATCCGAATGGCATTACACGCCATTCATAAAGTCCTTCTCGCGTTTTAAACGCTGTCTTCCATTCGTCTCCAGGTTTAATCCTTATCTGGTGATACCCGCTTCTTAAGTCCAATTTAGAGAAAATTTTGGACCCGGCTAGCCTTTCCAGCATTTCTTCAATCCTCGGCATAGGAAACCGGAATTTAACCGTAATCTTGTTCACTGCCCTGCTATCTACACACATACGCCAGCTTCCGTCTTTCTTAGATACCAACAAGGCCGGAACAGCACATGGACTCAGACTGTGTTGAATTAGCTGTTTCTCCAACAGTTCCTCTACAATTTGCTGCAGAATCTTCTGCTCCTTCGGGCACAACCTGTAATGAGGCAGGTTCGGTATTGTTGATCCCGGTATTAAGTCAATGCTGTGTTGAATATTTCTCAAGGGAGGTAACTCTGCTGGGAGTTCGGCGGGTCCGATATCTGCATATTTCTGCAGCAGCCCCTTCACAGCATCTGGCCGACTTCCCTTAATTGCATGATTCTGCTCCTTAACAATGAGGGCTAAGATTTGAGACGATGTTCTCCAGGCATGAAGTAGTTGATTTCCCGAAACTACAAGCATTGAAGCTTTATTATTGTGAACGATTGGTTCTAATTCCCCTGTGCCCGGCAGCAGTCTCAGCACCTTTCCTTTCCAGCTGAAAGTATATGTGTTTGATCTACAATCGTGCGTGGCTCCCATATCGAATTGCCAAGGTCTTCCGAGGATTAAATGACTTACATCCATATCGATTACATCACATACTACTTCGCTTGAATAATTTTTCCCAATGGAAAATGGGACGACGCAACTTTCAGTGACAGCCATTTCAACCCCTTTTTTAACCCAGCTCACCTTATACGGGTGAGTGTTTGGAGACGTTTTAAGTTGCAAGGCCAGAACTGCAGCCTTAGAGACTACGTTTTCAGTGCATCCACTATCTACCAGAACATCACAAACTTTTCCATTAATAGTGCCTTTGGTTTTGAAGATGCGGTTTCTTTGTGATTTGTCTGCTACTCTCGGAGCCAAGAGCAGCTTCTGGATTACACATACTAATGGTTCGCCTTCATCCCCCCCTACATCTTCCAGCGCATTTTCGAGAACCTCATCTGCCTCGTCAGCTGCATCCTCATCCTCAGCCTCAATTAAGTGTAATTGGGGTCGTGTTGGACACTCATTCGATTTATGTCCTTGTTGAAAACACCTGAAACATTTAATTGTTGTGGGTTTAGCATAAGGATTATCTTTGGACTGACCTTTGAATTTCGGCGTAAACTTAGTCTCCCCCGTCTTGTTGACAGCATTGTTGGGTATGTAATTCCCTCCACCGCTGGATTGTACACGTCCAGTTGGAGCCATATTCAAATTGGCTGGACGATTGCTGTCTGGTGCGGGTTCGGCAAACTTCTTCCCTTGGCTACTCTTCCCATGTCTGGACATTTGCATTTCCACCCTTAAAGCATAGTTCACCGCTTGAGACAATGACCAAACAGTGTTTAGCTCCAGTTTCTCTTGTATAGCCTCTTTCAGTCCCCCCACATACCTTGCTACTAGCTGATTCGAATTTTCATTTAAGTTATTTCTTGCGCACAGTCGGTGGAATTCCTCCGTGTAGTCACTCACGGATCTGTTTCCCTGCGAACAGTGTTGATATTGCATGTATAATAGTTGCTCATAGTCGGTCGGTAAGAACTGACCTCTGAGTAGTTGCTTCATTCTCCACCAACTACGTACCGGTCCTTTGCCTTCTCTTCTTCTAGACTGTAATAGCTGAAGCCACCACGCACTAGCTCCCGATTTCAGTCTACAGGCAACGTACTTTACTTGTTTCATCGGCTCAACGTCCATGTATTCGAAGAATGTCTCCACGGCGCGCTCCCAATCTAAGTAGTCTTCAATGTGTAATCTCCCGTCGAAGAATGGGATGTCCATCTTCACGCGAAATTCGCTGTGTTGTCGATCATTCCCTCTTATTCGCCGCCGATGCTGATACCCAGTATCTTCCTCCGAATCCGAAAGTTCCAGTTCTCTGAACATTTCCACACCCTCGTCGGAATCAGATGCATCTCTGTTCGGGACCCTTCCTCCCTCAATTCCACGCCTACCGGTGGGATTAAGCGGCATTGTCGTCCGCATTGTCGGATAACGATCCAGTCGCATCAGGATTGAACGCAGGTCTCTCCGCACATCCGCCTGGAATTGTTGAGCATCGGCAACAACTTCCTCGACCGCTGCGACAGTCGCCGATGATCTGCCCAAAGGGCTTCAAGGCTTCGTTCTTCCCCGGGAGCCACCCGTCTACTGCTTTCAGCCATCTGGCTCTGATACCAATCTGATGTAGGTAATCTGCACAGAAATGTTAGCTGGAAAAACAGAGAAAATTTCTAGGCAATGGAACAGTAGCAGAACTACTAGAAACTTTGTTAAAATGCAAGAACTGATGAACCACGGCTACTCCCGTGGTAATATGGAAGCTACGGTGTACTATATCAGTAAAAAGAAACTATAGTTGGCTCATATGCCAACGGCCTAAAAACGGAAATAAAGTAAACGAGGGAAGTGGAGAACGTCCCTAACAGCCACTGCACATGGCTTGGTAAAAAGTTCCTGCGTAACACCGTATTAACGGTGCTCCTCATAACGATGCTCCGCATCAACTTTCTAGTAAAAAATTTCTAGTTCAAATTTTTTTTTACTAAAAAACTGCTTAAGAAAGCAGTAAAAAAACCGTTCCAAAAAAACTGTGTTATTTTGAAGCGGTTGAAATTTATAATTTTAAATATATTTTATCCAATAATATGAATCAAAGTTTAGCATAATAAATCAGCAATAAAACTCACACTCAAATAAAAATCTTAATCTAATAAAAATGATCAACTAAAGTTAAGTTGTGATTCCTGATAAGCAGTTAAAACATAGGCGTGGATCACCTCTGTCAAGTTCGGTTACCATACTCTCAGCCAACCGCAAGCACTCTCCCACGTTAGGCTACCATGTTCTCAGCCAACTGCAAGCATTCTCTTCTCTACAGTGATCTCAGCCTTCAATCTACAACTGAATCATCGTAGACGTTAAAACCTCTGTTATGCTGCATTAACTTTTGTTATATATATGCAATTCAATCTAATGTAAAGTGGCATACAATAGTAATACAATTCTACAGATTTCTGTATTGTTCTTTCTCTTGCATTTCTCTGTTACCATTCTATTTTCTCTTCATGGTATCAGAGCCCCTAAGCTTCACAGCTGCTCTCATCTAAGTTCATGGCAGAAATCAGCACTGCAAGAACAGCAGATACCCAGATGGCGGCAACCAATCTCATGGGAGAAAACACCACTCCTTCCTCTCTCAAATTTCTAATGTCAAACATCAAGAACATAATGCATACACAACTCACTAGTGAAAACTATCCCATGTAGCGGCTTCAAATACTCAAACTATTTTCAGCAAATCACTTTGCTGGTTATCTCACAGGAGATCTCTGTTGTCCTCCCAAATTTCTCGCATCCGCTACTGAAACTGTTAAGCCAAATCCAGCATATACAACCTGGCAATTATTAGACCAGAATCTTTCTGCTGCACTATACTCCACAATCTCATATACCATTCTTCCTTACATCCTAAACCTCCAAAGCTGCCATGAAATTTGGATCATCCTTGAGAAGAGAGTACAGCCCACGAATCGATCTAGAGTAATTCAACTTAAAAATGAGTTACACAATGTCACCATGAAAGACTCTTCTATGACCAAATACATGTCTACCATAAAATCCTTAGTTGACAACATCTTAGTAGCAGGTGCTCATCTGGACACCGAGGATATCATCCTCCACATTCTAAATGATTTACCTCCTTCATATAAAGTATTCAAAACAGCCATCAGAACCAAGCTAACCCCCATCAGCCTGGACAACATGTATTCTCTCCTATGCAAAGAGAAAATCAATCTAGCGGCAGAGAACCTGAAGATTTTCCAATCAGATGTAGCCTTTATGGCAACCAGAGGCCGCTCGACGAGATACAACCATGGCCGCTCTACTAACTCGTCTTTTAAGCCTCGACTAGCAAATCCGAACTCCAGACTAACTATCCTCATCATCTGTCAGATTTGCAACAAACATGGTCATGCAACCAGTACATGCTGCCATCGCAGCAACCTCAGCCATACTCCACCACTCTCTAACTCCATTCCGGGACTCTACACACAACAACAACAATCACCTATGTCCACCGACTGGTTCTTGGACTCAGGTGCCTCGGCGCACCTTACGACGGATCTCTCCAACATCCAAAATCCCACTCCTTACACCTGTTCCGACACCGTTACAGTAGGTAATGGGAACAACCTACCTATCACCAACAGTGACAAAGGTCTTCTCCCGACTCCTCATCCTAACCGTAAGCTACAACTTAATCCTCTTCTACATGTTCCCTCCATATCCTACAATCTTCTTTCGCTACATAAGCTAATCTCTAACAATAATTGCTCTGCTCATTTTGATGCTAATGGCTTCCATCTAAAGGATCTCTCGACTAGGCAGATGCTTCTTCGAGTAGTAACGGCCTTTATCCCATTTCAAATTCTATCAACCATAACTTACAATCAGCATTCACGTCTCAGCATCACTCGGACTCTCTCTAGCATGACTGACTAGGCCACCCACATCATTCTGTTCTATACAAGCTTTCCAAATTACTTAATTTTAATTGTCCGAGAGTTTCGTCTACTACTTGTAATGCTTGTAATGTAGCCAAAAGTCATCGACTACCATTTAATTCTAGAGACACTTGTAACTCCAAACCATTATCACTAATACATATAGATGTTTGGGGCCCATCTCCTATTCCCTCTTTAAATGGCTATCTTTACTATGTAATCTTTATAGACGATTATTCCAAATTTTCTTCGATATACCCAATGCAATATAAATCTGAAACAGCAACTCATTCAATCAATTTCATCTCCATGGCGGAAAAACAATTCAATAAATTCATACAAACCATTCGGTCTGATGGTGGGGAGAGTATACCTCTCATTCTCTAGCCAACTTTCTTCGTCAAAAAGGCATTACATATCAATATAGTTGCCCCTACACACCAGAACAGAATGGTGTTGTTGAACGCAAACACAGACATCTAATTGAAACCACCAGGACTCTTCTTCATGCATCACATCTCCCTCTCACCTTCTGGTTTGAAGCACTACTTATCTCTCTATATCTCATAAATAGATTACCCCCCCTAACACCAAACATAAATCACCCTATCAACTACTACACAATCAACTCCCTACCTATGAGTCTATGACCACTTAAAAGTCTTTTGTTGTCTATGTTTTCCCTGGCTAAGGCCTCAAGCACCCCACAAACTAGCACCACGTTCAACACCTTGCCTTTTCCTTGGCTATTCACCCTCTCACAAAGGCTATTGCTGTTTTAACCTCCAAACTCAAAAGATCCACATTTCTCGCTATGTTATGTTTCATGAGTCCACCTTTCTCTTTGTCAACTCCACCACAAAACAACCTCAACCAACTTCCCTACCACCCTTACTGCTAATCCCACTCTCACAATCCACAATTTCACATACTATCAAACCCACACCTGATCCAAATTTACTACCATTTCCCTCAACTCCCTCTTCTAACCGCAACATTACATCCTCTACTTCTCCAATTTCTTCACAAACATCCTCCTCCACCACATGCCCTCCACCACCACCTCTCACTCATACACACCCCATGCTTACACGGGCTCAAACGGGTCACCTCACACCGAAAACAATTTTTACATTAACCACTCAACTTCCCTCCTCCTCAACTCCCAATTGTTACACTCAGGCCTCCAAATTTCCACACTGGCGACAAGCAATGTCAACTGAATTTCTAGCCCTCCAATGCCAAGCTACTTGGTCACTAGTACCACCTCCTATTGATCAACCCATCCTAGGATGCAAATGGACCTACAAAACCAAACTCAAACCTGATGGTTCACTTGAACGATACAAAGCCAAACTTGTTGCGCAAAGCTTCAAGCAACAACATGGTATCAATTATCATGAGACATTCAGCCCTGTAGCAAAAATCACCACCATCCGGGTCCTCCTTGTTGTTGCTTTACACAATCATTGGCCAGTTCGTCAACTCGATGTATCTAATGCATTTCTTCATGGCATCTTGGATGAAACAATATATATGACTCAACCCAAAGGTTTTATTGATCAACGTTATCCCCACTACGTATTTAAATTTCACAAAGTCATATATGGACTCAAACAAGCTCCATGTCAATGGTTTTCTACTTTTTCCACCTTCTTGTTATCCAAAAACTTCTACTTCATCTCATCAGACCCATCTCTTCTCATTTATTCATCCAACAACACCCACGTATTTCTCCTTCTATACGTTGATGATATTCTCATTGCCCGCAACAACACCACTTTCCTATCAAATCTTCTATCAGATTTACAGCAGCAATTCCTTCTTAAAGACCTTGGTAATATTTCCTTATTCCTTTGCATACAAGTTTCCACTAAGCAGATGGTTATATTTTACATCAAACTAAATATGCAACTGATCTTCTTAAGAAATCTGGACTCATGGATTGCAAGCCTGCTGTCACGCCTTTATCGTAAAAACCTACACATGCTGCTCACTCTGATTAGCCTTATGACAATCCAACATTTTATCGTCAAATAGTTGGATCACTACAATATTTAAGAATCACACGTCCAGACATCGCATTCGCTACTAATCAGTTGTGCCAACATATGCATTATCCCCTTCAAAAACACTACCAGCAAATGAAAAGATTACTCAGATATATAAAATGCACAATATATCTTGACTTACCAATTCAACAAGGAGATCTCTCATTACACTCCTACTCGGACTCTTGATTGGGCTTCTGATCCTTCAGACACAAAATCCACTACAGGATTTTGCTCATTTATAGGGAAAACACTCATATCTTGGAGCTTTAAGAAACAACCAACCGTAGCCAGATCGTCGACTGAAGCATAATATAGAGCCTTAGCTACAGCAGCGTCAGACATTGTTTGGCTCCGTAGACTACTTCACAACTTCAACATTCCATCTTCAAATCCCACACCTCTTCACTGTTATAATATTTCAGCCATGTCCGTAGCAAATAATCCTATTTTTCATGCTCGCACGAAGCATATAGAGATTAACTACCATTTTATTTGAGATAGGATCAAATTCAAAGAAATTGAAGTTCATCACATAGATTCCAAAGATCAAATTGCTGATATTTTCACAAAAGCTCTCTCGCCAATCCAGTTCTATCATCTACGAAACAAATTGACTCTCCTATATGTGGATCCTCAATTTGAGGGGAGCTGATAAGCAGTTAAAACATAGGCATGGATCACCTCTGTCAAGTTCGGTTACCATACTCTCAGCCAACCGCAAGCACTCTCCCACGTTAGACTACCATGTTCTCAGCCAACTGCAAGCATTCTCTTATCTACAGTGATCTCAGCCTTCAATCTACAACTGAATCATCATAGACGTTAAAACCTCTGTTATGCTGCATTAACTTTTGTTATATATATGCAATTCAATCTAATGTAAAGTGGCATACAATAGTAATACAATTCTACAGATTTCTGTGTTGTTCTTTCTCTTGCATTTCTCTGTTTCCATTCTATTTTCTCTTCAATTCCTAATTAATATTCTACTAAAAATAACTCACATAGATTCCATCCTGAATTGTTAACACATCAAATTTTACTTGTGTTTTATGCGTTTATCTTCCCTCTACTTTATTTATCCTCAGCAATTTGAATTCTGTCGATTTTAATTCCCAATAAGCTACCAATATTTGTACAGCATATTCCTTTGGCAATTCAATGGAATTAAAAAAGAAGGTTACTTCAAAAAAGGAAAACCTGCTTCACGATCTTCTGAATCAGATCTGTAGTGTTCTTGTTCAGATCAGGATACTTGATATTTGAATCAGGGACAAAACTCATGGGCTTCTGATCTTCAAAGTAGATAAAATTTGTTCCCATTCCGCCTCGGCCGCCATGGACAAATTGGAGATATTGGCAGAAGTAGTTGGGATTTGGCATCTGGATGATAGAAAGAGGGACGAACGGAGGCGCATATGGATTTAACTTGAACTCAGAGACGGTGCTGGAGCTTGGATCTTGTATTTCCTTGAACTTGGTTTGTTCGTCTCCTTCATTCTCTCCTGCCATTGCTTCTATTAACTTCTTTCCTTCTTACTGGAATGTAAGATAGTCTCTGCATTCTGTTCCTTATATATTCACTTTTTTCTCTGTGGTTTTGTAGCAGGAGGGTTTCTTGGAACAGTTATGTTAGTTGGAAGAAGATCCTTCTTTGGCGCCAGAAAAAAGAGGCTTGATTTATGCTTTTATATATGCTTTCAAATTTGACCTGGTCCGAATTGCTTCAATGGTGTTTTGGTCATTTTAAAAGAAATCTTGGATTTGTCGACTGACAGTGAGTGATGACGATGATGGATTTCAGAGAGTGAAGGTGGGCAGTGATGCGTGACGGCCTAATTATGCTTTTTTATGCTTTCAAATTCATGAATTTGAATGTATTTTTAAGATAATTAAATTAAAAAAGAGAAATTTAAATAAAACATAACAAAGCTTTATTAATACTAATTAATATTCTAATAATAATTATTTATTTAATTATTATTTATAATATTTTATAATAATTATTTTTAATTATCTCATTTTTCACTTAAGAATTCTAATACTCATTAATTATTTAACTATTATTTATATTATTAATTATATGTTTAATAATGTATAAGATAATTACATTAATTTCTAATTACTAATTATATTACTAACTATTTTATTAAGTTAAATTAGACAATTAATTTATACACTAATTCTACTATTAATTATTTAATTAATTTACTTAGTTATTAATATTTTAAATTATATTAATTAAGCAAACGAATGAAAGCGCCTAGGGTTTGCTTTTAATCTTCTCTTATTCGTCCATGTTGTTCGGCTTCGTTGCTTCGCAGGAGGTGTTGCGATTGCACGAGTCGCTTGTTGGCTCCTTCGTTGCTTCGCAGGAGGTGTTGAGATTGCACGAGTCGCTTCTTCGGCTCCTTCGTTGCTGTTCGACTTCGCTACTTCGTTGCTGTTAGACTTCGCTCCTTCGACGACGTTCCTTTCCCGTCGGATCGGACGTTACAACATTTTGATCTGAAGCAACGACGGGAGCTCCCTCTCGCTCGCTGTGAAGGTAACTTTCTCCCTTTCGCGCGGTTCTTCGGCCAAATCCCGTAAATCCGACTTCTAGCTGGATTAGGATTTACCAGGATTTAGTGGTTTGCCGGATTTACGTCGACGTTTTTTGCGTTTGGCTGGATTTACCGTAAATCCTGCTTAAAATCCCGGTATAAATCCGATACCAAACACCCCCTTAGCTTTTTACCTTCTCTATTTCGTTCGGCTTCTTTCCTTCAAAGCGTAGAGTTTTGCAGGAGTTCTTTTTCCTCGCTGTTTGGCTTTGCTCCTTCGACGACGTTCCCTTCCTGTTTGATCAGAAGTTAGGACATTTTTTGATCGGAAGCAACAACGGGAGCTCTCTTTCTTTGAAGGTAACTTTGTCCCTTTCTCCGCCGAACCAAAGGATTTCGTAAATCCGGGATTTACCACGAAAAGAGGGAATTTTCCGTCAACCGCGGCTTTGATTTACCGTGAGATTTGGTTTTGCATTTTTTACAGTTTAGCTGGATTTAGCTCAAATCCGTTTCATATCCGGCCTAAATCCTACATCCAAACATCCCCTTCAAATACCCAAGATTCCTCCTTGCCACGTATCTGTCTCTGCTTCTCTCTTCTCATGAAACCATTCTCTGGCTTCTACATCATAATCATCCTTCTCCTCGCTCTTATCTCCGTCTTCTGCCTCCAATCCAACTTCGACGGGCCATGGAAGTCCCCCATCCGCACCTCGGACCTCCTCCCGTCGTTTGTTGGTTTCGTCTCATCTCCGGAGACTAAACCGCGGTGGAAAGGCGCGTGTTTCCACAACAATACTGCGTGGATGGAGTTTCACAATAAGAGCAAGTCAACCTACGGCGGCGGCACTCTCCATATAAAGGTTGATTCTTGATCTGTTCTTTTTTTGTGTGTGTGTGAAGATTTTGGTGGAATTGGGAACTGTATTTCTTATATTTGCCTTTCAACGGGAGATAATTAGGTTTTTGGTAGTATAGTCGTTAAATTAGATTAGTGGGCATTGTTGTTTCAAGTTCCTTTAGCATGTGGGTGCTGAATTATTCGTATCAATGTTATGGGTCTTGTGGAGAATTTCAGTGATGTTATCGGATTCCCTGGTTTGTCTTAACTTCAACATCTAGATAGTACCACTTGGCTTCTGTTATCCTCATTTATTACATTGGTTAGAGTAACAATTCATGTGGAGGGGGTGAAGTACTTTTATGATCAAGTCATCTTGTAGGATTTTGGATATTGTGTGCTGCTGCTTGTATCTCTCTTCTTTTATGAATTTGAATGAAATTTTAAGAAGAAGGCTTCTAATAGGATTAGAAGAAATCAGTTTTACCTGTACAAACATGTGACATATTCAAGCTTGCGGTGCTGCAGGGTTTATATCTATCAAAGGTATTTTAATAAAATAGAATGTTCTTATTTTGCCAAGCATTTGGAGATTTTGAGGAACATATGAACTCCATTTCCTTGTTTCACGCCATTATTTTGCCCCATTCTTAGGTTTCGTGTGGGACGGCTTTCTTATTGCTTTCTAAAGCAGCTTTGTAGTATAAAAAATAAAATTTTTGTACTTAAAAGCTGCTTTAAGAAGCAGAAAGAAAGTCGTCCCAAATGAAGCCTTAATCTTAGATAACACTTGGTAATGTCAGAGGACATTTAGAATTTTCTCTTTAAGAACTTTATATTCCGTTGTACTAACATTGCTCTCTCTCGTTTAGGTAATCCAGATTGGAATATATATATATATATATATATATATATATCTAATCTGAAGTTTTTGTATCTATATTTTCTACATTTATTTATCATCTTGTACAAGTTCTAATGAAGAACAATCAGTTTATTAATGCACTCAATGCACAGTTTTCCAATCCAAAATTTCAAATATTCATAAGATACCCCAACATTCTCTTTTCATTATTTGACTAGGTCACGAATGCTCATAGCTGGACTTGTATGGATCCTTATGTTTTTGCAACTCCATACCGCGTGACATGGGATTATTACTTATTGTCTCGAGAGCATACCCTTGAGTTTGATGAGTGGGAGACTGCAGAAGAGTATGAATATGTAAGTTGCCACTACAATCTATAAATTCAACTCTATGAGGAGAAGGTTTTTGCTTTATTTAGATGCTCAAATAACATTCTTATTTCATCTTTGGTGTATCTTCACTGTTTTGTGGTGTTAGGTGAAACATCATGGGGTGCCAATCTTCCTTATGCAATCAGGGATGTTAGGAGCTCTCAGTGCTTTGTGGGATGTTTTCTCTTTGTTTACAAATATTGGATGGAGAGAGAACTCAAATATTGCTTTTCTCAGGAAGCATATGGATGCAAAATTCGAGGAATGGCCAAAACCGTGGTTATCAAACATCAATGTTGATGACAAGGTTGGTTCCATATATTAGCACTAGAAATTAACATTTTTCTTGGTTCATATTGCAATGAATTTGCCAATCCTAAATGGTTGGGATGTGGTTAATGATGATAATAATGATAATGATAATGCAGTGGATTCTCTATTGTAATGTATGTTCCTAATTGTTTTTGTTATGTTGATTGTCTTTTAATGGCACGCATCGTACTGACAACAATATTTCAGTTGTTAAATAGTTCAATCTATTTTAGATTGAACAATATCTTGCCAACTGTTACAAAGAGTTGTATATTTGAACGGCTATATGCCATTTTAGTGGAAGATTAGGAGTTGACAGTAAGAGGGTTCACACAGCATCACTGAAAAGTTTGAAAAATGGTTTATGTTGTCTCTCATCACGTTAATGATATCTAATACAAAGAAAGGTGTGCAGTTTGGATTGCATCTTCAGGTAATCAATAGAGCATTTGATAGTACTTCTTCAAAAATATTTTGCTATTTTTTGCAGTTGTGCCTTTCCATTTATGTTTTATATATGCATAAATATAATTTCTTGTGTTGCTTTTATCCTGGAGATGTACAAATCTGCTAGGCTTTTCGATCCTATTGCCAGCTCCATACAAGTCAATGAGTTCACGGTGAGTTAATCAACCTATATCTATCATATAAACTCAAGACAAACATATATATATATATATATATACTTTGTGGAATTTGATTGTGTCGATCAATCAGCTTGGTGCTGTTGTCTTGAGCCTCAACATATGTAATGCTCGCTGCGGGGTGCGGGGTTTTCTCCCCTGCGAGCACGACAAATGTTGTGGCCCTAGGCAACAACAAAAATCCGATTGATCGACACATTCATATTTCACAAAGAATAACAAAATTACCACTTCTCTCTCTAAGTCATATATGAGTCGAATCAAGAGTTTTCAATTTTCATAGAATAAAGAATCGAATTTCTTTTTGTAGTAACTCATCAATTAAGTTATGATAACTTTCATTGTGCCGAATTATGCATCTTGGTTTGTTTTATATTTGAAAATAGACTTGGAATCTGTGATTTGAGACTTGCATTTTGATAATGTCTTCTTCATTCACCTATGGGCTATAGCTATTTTTCTCACACTAGTCTTGCCTGACTACTAGAAAGGACAACTTTGACAATTTACTTAACTATTAAAGATGCTATGTTTGGTGCAATCTTGTGTTTAGATTGATTATGTCTTTTCATTCACAAAGTTCATAATCTGTTGGCTCTGTATTGACAGAAATGTAGCTATCCAAATATCAATGGCTGTCGCACTTGTTCACAAGATAATTTGATGAGGTCTTTCTTTAATAGCCATGGACAGCTATCTGAACCAAATTTTAGTAAATTTTTAGATAAAGAAATTTGCTCAGGAGATTTGTGTGAAGAGATGCTTGTCAATGCAGATATTTTTGGACTTTCATCCCTCCTACGTGAGCTCATAGGTGAAGGTTCCCATAGACAATTAGTTACCACAATGGAATTATACCATCATCCAAAGTTTACTCATTTTGTTAATGAGCATTTTTGCGAGGCAATTGTTATTGAGTATCTTCCTACTGGGGTCTTTTCTGATCCCTTTGAGCTGCAACGGCTTGTCGATCGTGAAGGTTAGAACCTTGTTTTGTCATCTTGAAGCATATCCTATTGTGTAAATGTGAACTTCTTTTGATTTTTGCAGTGTTTTTAAGTGCTTCTGTTTTTGGGGACACAAACCTGGAATTGCCTTCTGCTCTTTCCAATATATCAGTAGTAGAGATTCACATTAATGTCAAGAGTGATGCCCAAAAAATTGTTGTTCAACTGCCTCTTCATTCTAGATATCCGGTGAGTTTGAAATTTATATCAATATTATCCTTACTTTGTCTTGAAATTTTAATAAAATCATGTCTACTAAGAGCATCTCCAACCGAACGCATGTTCGGTTGCTCGGTTGCTCCAGCCGAACGCCAAATCTTCTGATATTTGCTTGCGTGTGAACAGTGCGATTGGCGTCGCACTGTTCACCTAGGCGATTTTTCTGTCTCAACCGGATTTGCCGAATAAACGCGCGAAAAAGGAAAAAGACGGTTACCTTCACATAAGCGCTCAAAATGAAGTTCGATTGGAGATAAATCACAACATTTTTGAGTTTCACTGCATTTTGGAGTGAAAAATGAGATTTTTGGTTGGAGATGCTCTAACACTGACGTTTACTTGCAATAATACTCTAACTCAAAATATATATTTTTGATGCCTTTTATATCAAACTCTACCCTCATTTTTTTCTCAGCCTCTTAATTCAAGTGATTACATAAGCCTAACAATAGGCAAACCACATTTGTTCATACGTTGCAAGCCAAAAATCTCTGGAACTGCAGCCTGTTCATGGACTGTAATTGATTTGGGTGTCTTGTATGGAAACAATGTGACATGGAGAATTCCCTGTGGAGATGCAGTGCACACAAGGGCTGTAACTATTATAACTTTTCTATCATCTATTTTGTGTTCTCTTTTTATTGTGTTGTCAATCATGTATCATTCCAAGAAGGACAAAAGCAAAATGGAATAGCCATAATTTAGCACATATCTTTCTTTATGTTCTGTTAGGTGTTTATAACTCTCTTGATTTGGTTGGTGAAATCATGATTTTGAATCTTTTAACAATGTTGGATGGGATGAGATTTTTGTTCAAAATGGTACTATGGGTGAAGATTAATTATTCTGTGCGGTCACCGGATGCCGTCCGGAGGCAAATCAGAGCATGCAACGTCACCTCCTTGTTGTGTATCGCGGCTTTGTACCCACTATGTATCGGGTGATATGATGCGCTCTTATTTGCCTCCAAACACAGAACTACGTCCGGTGTTTGCATAGAATAATTTCTCATGAGTGAAAGGATAGGTTGAAGGAAAATATTTTTTTTAATGTCAAAATTTAAGCAATATGCTTAGTGATTTATCCGTTATCATTTTAATATATATATAAACACACTAGTGCCAAGTAAAAAAGCTATGGAATCTTAACCCATTAGTAATAATATTTTTTATTTTTGTTATCATTGGGATAGGAAATGATTGGTCAGGTTCATTTTCTAAAGCTTCAAAATAGGCGGCTTCATGTTTACAGTTGATTTTTTTTATAAATATTTTAGAAGTGAAGGCTTTGAGTTGAGCACAAGCTGATTTTAAATAAATAAAAATAAAAAAATAATGAATCAAATATATTAAAATCATTCTTCTTATCTACTAATTAAGTTTTTTTAAAAAAAATCTGAAAGACTATTAAATATTTATATATTTCAATCTAATAACCACCCAAATAAGATCTTATTTTTGTTAGGCTAGTTAAGAAAAAGAAAAAAAGAAGAAAAAAAAAAACCCGAGCAATACAAATAGCTTATTAAACAAATGAATCTAATATAAATGTTTTAGCGAGTCGATTTAATTATTTTCCAACAAATCTAGGCTTTATAATAATTGTACTGATGGAATACAGGTGAGGATATTTGGTTTGGATTGGGCTTATAGTCATTAAACTTTGAAATAATTATCATATATGGCTCATCAAAAAATAAACTTAATGATATATAAACTGTTAGCAATTATTAATCAAGAGCATTATTTTATTTATTATATTTGTTGCTTTCATTGTATGTATTTATTGTTATAACCTCATTATATTATGTTTGATTAAATGATTATTTGAATCGGAAAGAATTTAATAAAAAAAATTCTATAACATAAAAAAAATTATACACTCAATTCATTTCTCTATTGAGTTTTTTTACTCAATAAAAAATTATTGCTTCTATCAAATTAACACTACAATGCTTATATAAGAAATCATCTTTATCAAAGAATATGATATTTTCTCTTCTTTAACCATGGCCTTGCATTTACCTATAAAAATTGTACTTCAATCCACCAAAAACTTAGCCAATGTTGCTGTATCGGTTTGCTTCATTGCTGATCAAAATTTGTGCAGTGTTTTGTTTCTTCTTTGAGCTTCGGAATTTGAATGAGAATATTAGGACATGAACACACATCGCCAGTTATGGACAAAGCCTCACACAAGGACTCGGCGAGGAGAAGGGGATGAAGTTTAAGACCAAGTCTAGGTGGTTGGTAAAAGATTGACTTATTCGAGTGTCATGCATTGCAGATCAGATGGGTATACTATTCTCTCATGCAACTGATGTGAGGATCAACTCTAGTACTCCATTTCTGAGTAAGGATCCTTTGAAGATACATTTTTTATCTCTTCAATGTTCTGGGTGTTTCCCAATTCCTCAAGCTCTACCACTGTTTGATCATTCTCTGCTACTTTTATTTTCAATGTCACCACCATCAACTCGTCATTTATAGGACAAATTATTAAATGCGGACATCGGATGGAGAGAACCGTTTGATTTTCTCTGTCTACAGTAAAAACACAGTTGCAGAAGACGTTTTTCTCGGTTGCACCTAATAATTTGCAGAACATCTTAAATTTTATTTTATTTTTTATACATGTCCAAACTTCAACTAATCCACTTTTAATTACTTGACCTTTATCATTGTCGAGTTAATTTAACAGAGATTCCAGTCCTCCACTTTTCATAGCCGTGACTGCAGATTTCTCCATATCCAATTCCTTAACAATTCCAAATCCTCTTCCAGCAGATCGCAGAAGCAAGCTTAGCAATGCCGAATGCCTGGAAGAAGGAGAAGGCATCCCCTCTTCCCCTCTCCTTTCGAGGTATCTTCCTACTCCTCGTCCTTCTCTTCTTCCTTCTCATCCTCATCTTTTTCCGACCACTCTTCTCCCAAAACCCTAACCGTAACCCCATCTCCCTTCACTTCCAAATCCCAACCCTAAACCTTCCCCATGGCCTCCCTCTTCTCCCCTTCGACTGTGCGGCCTCTCCCCAAGCCTCCCCTGTCTTCGCTGCACGCGTTGAGGGTCTTCATTACCCTTTCCTCTACTCCCTCGCCGATTTCGGATCTCTCCCCGAAAAACCCCACAAAAACATTGTTCGTATGATGAAAGGCAAGCCTTTTCGCCGCCCGGAGATCTCCTCTACTATCCAGGAGTTCCTCCATGGGTCTAAGCCCACCGATGGGATTGTAATTGATGTTGGAGCTAACGTCGGGATGGCGACATTTGCCGCCGCCGCCATGGGATTTAGGGTGGTGGCGTTTGAGCCGGTTTTTGAGAACCTGCAGCGGATCTGCGATGGGGTATTTTTGAATAGAGTTTGGGATCGGGTGGTGATCTTTGAGGCAGCTGCTTCAGATCGACTCGGGAACATCACGTTGCATAAGGTATGATCGTTTTTAAGATTTATTGGTATTGTTTTGATATTTGGGTGATTTAGGATCTGCAAATGACATTTGTGAGGTGGATATGGATTGGATGTATGTTATCTCACATTGATGTCACTGGGGTTGAGTTTCCGATAGATTTGTGTTGTAATCGTTCATGTATGGAAAGTAGTTTTTAGAAATTCATAAAGGGCTCTTTTGATTGATTGAAGTTAGACAGCATGTTTCCATAAATTATGGAATTGTTAAATCTTTGGATGTTATTAAAAATCAATGTTGATTTCAAACTCGATAAAGCTTCTCAAAACTTCTTCAAGTGTGATAATTTCATTTTTCATGTTAGTGAAAAATAAATCATCAATTTTCTTAAACATTTTTCTAGTTACAACAACCAATTGGGCCCTTAGAAAAAAAGTAAAAGAGAAGTGTTATTGAGAGTTCTAAAAAAGAAAGGGATTAATAATGCGTATATTCAAGTCATTAGGAACATGTATGTTGGAGTTGTTACTTGTGTTCAAATACAAGGTTGTTTGACCAAGCATTTTCCAATTTCAGTTGGATTACATCAAGGATCAGCTCTAAGCCCATATCTTTTTGCTTTAGTCATGGATGTTCTTACTAGACATCTGCAAGAGGATGTTTCCTAGTGTATGCTTTTTGTTGACGATATACTTCTTGTTGATAAGACTAAAGAGGGAGTTGAAGTTAAACTTAAATTATGGAGGTCAACCTTAGAGTCTAAAGGTTTTCGTTTGAATATTGTGGTTTGGTGTTATCCTCTATGTGATACACTGATTGAGAGCTATAAGGAGATCATTATTGTGCTGATGGTCAAAGAGTGACGACTCTATTTACTGAGCCAACGTGATGTAAAACGTACATGCGAAGATGAATTACTTTAAGGACATTTGCACGCTTAATATTTAGAGCACAATAATTATAAGCTTTATATTGGTTTTAAACGACAAAAGAAAACACAATGAGCGGTAAGACAAACTTAGGTTGAATCATACGCGTAAGAGTTAAGATCATAAAACAATCAAGTCAATCTAATGTTGCATACATGAATGATTTCAACAATAAATCCCTACACTAACAATAAAACTAGTCACTACAAGGAGATCCCTCACTCAACTTATCTAGTTAAAAGGGTTTAGCGGAAAGAGTGACGAGAATCTTCATGAATCATTTATAAACCACAATTGAAAAGTGACTAAGAGATTTAAGGATTTGGAGGAGAGTTTACCCAAATAATCAGAGAATACGAAGCTTCCAATTTGATCACCAAGGCACTGGATGAAGAGCAATCAGCAACGTCAAGGCTTCGACACAGTTAGGAAGGTGATCATTGACTTCTTGGACAGCAGGGCAACAAAAATATGGCCGGCCAGCAACTGGAGACGTGTAGGCAACAACATGTGTTGGTTGAGAAACCCTTTTGGCCTTAAGAATACTTCCAACAGCAGTCCGAACAGCAACTAATGAGATGGGACAACAGTTCCCATCAGAGGAGTCTTAGGCAGCAATACGGGCCTACCGGCGAAGCAGAGCAGCAGATTATGCTGCTGTAATTCCAAGTAGCATCCAGGAATCGGAATCCCCTACAGGGAAGGTAGCACCTTCGACACAGTTAGGAAGGTGATCATTGACTTCTTGGACAGCAGGGCAACAAAAATATGGCCACCAAATTGATTGGCCAGCAACTGACGTGTAGGCAACAACATGTGTTTGTTGAGAAGCCCTTTTGGCCTTCAGAATATTTCCAACAGCAGTCCAAACAGCAACTAATGAGATGGGACAACAGTTTGACCCGTCAGAGGAGTCTTATGCAGCAATACGGTCCTACTGGCGAAGCAAAGCAACAGATTATGCTGCTGTAATTCCAAGTAGCATCCAGGAATCGGAATCCCCTACAGGGAAGAGACGTAGGGGGGGGGGGGGGGGGGGGGGGGGGGGGGGGGGGGGGGATTCCTGGGAAGGGGACGGCTATGACTGCAGGGAAACGAAGTATTTCCATCCCAGAACTCTCCGTCAGGGCTGATTGGAATAAGTCAAATCCAATATGAATTGATTGGATTCAACTAAGGAGTTGATTGGGATGTCATTATGGGAAAGAAATAAAGAAGAAAAGAGGAGGGGTTTAATTCAAAACAGAAATTGATTTTAGATTTTGAGTAATTTTGGAGGGAAATAATTTGAAATTTGATTTCAAATTAATAGGCAATTAATGCATTGATTGGGGATTAATGGGGGAAGGCCATACATGTGGCCGGCGGCATGTATGGGGGGGAGGGAGAGGGGTGAGGATTTAAAAGCTTCTTTATTTAGCTTTCAAAATAAAGAAAAGGATAATTAAATCCGATTCAATTTAAAATTAAATTGAATGAGATTTAAAACTTTCTAAAAATGGCTTCGACAAATTACGAAAGAATTTGAAATTTCAAAATTTTGAATTTCAAATTGAGGAGTTCTCTTCCTAAATCAAGGGAGGTTATTTAGGTAGGTGATGATGATGACATTAACCATCATTAATGGTAGATGGGCACTAGGGCTGGCGGCATGATGGTGGGGTTTGGGAGAATTCGGTTGGGGAAGGATGAGGTGAAGCCGGCGGTGGAGCTTGAGGAGGGAATTGGATGGTGGAGGTTAAGCACTTGGTGGTGGAGGAGTAGGAAGGGGTGGTGGATGGAGAGGGGGAGAAAGGATATAAAAAAAAAACAAAAAAGAAAAAAAAACAAATAAGGTAAAAGTAAACTAACGAACTCACAAAGAGATCGTAAGAACCGCAAACCTTGGACTCTTCCAAAAATTGGCGGGTATTGCAAATCACCCTCCTCGGACTTCTCCACTCATGCACTTACTAAGAGATCAACATGAACTCACTAAGAGATCAACAAGAACATAAAATTTTCATTCTCAATATAATTCATCATCCAAAATACAAAACAACTAGCCTATAAATAGGCCTTATGACAAGAAAATAAATAAAAGACTAAAATGCCCTTCGGGCTACAACACTACAAGACCACCCGTAAGGGTATAACATGAAAAACAACAATATAAAATAAATTAGTACATAAAACATATAAATAAATAACTCGAGATCGTAGTCGTTGATCTCCGATGTCCTCATCACAACGGTTTACTGACATTGATACTAACACTGAAAAATACCGTGATAGTCATGACTTCTACTTGTTTCATGTGACTATATCACTTTCTCATGAGCTAATGATTTGCTTCGTCTATGTAGGATTGTGAGGAGACCATACACGAGGAAAAGCCTGTTGTCTAGTTTTAATCAGCATTTTCAATTTTCCTATTTTGCTAATATCATAAGCGATTCATTTGTTCCGCTCTTTTTGAAATATGCAAGCCTGGAACTCAAATTGTGCTAGAAGATTCAACACTTTCCATACAATAAATTTAGTGTAGACAATATTTTTCTCAGTAAAGTTAAAATGAAATAACACATTCATAGAACCATTTTCTTAACTATTTGGGGTCGGTTGTATGGATTTTCATTTTTTCATTCATTTGTTTTAAGTATTACATGAGGTGCTAAATATATTCTTCAGAAATCATGTTGAATAACTTCCATCTATTTTACTCTACGTCAATTCGGTCACTTTAATATTTCAACATTAATTTATCTTCTTATTTGATTGGTCTTTTCAATCCTTTGTTATGCATGTTTGAACATCTAAGTTTATTTTCAATTAACTTATCTTCAATATATATAACTCCATACATTCCTTTAATAGAAACATTCCTTAATTTTTTCTTCTTTGTTTTACAACAACCACATCTATCTTATCATTCTCATTTTCATTTTCGCTATGTGAACTTGAATATTGAAGAATTTTTACCACCCAACAGTTGGCTTCATATGATGGTTTTATATAAGTTATCTCTAAGTTTTCATGTTATTCTTTTATCAACATAATACTCTTGAGACACTTCTTTATTTTAGTCATTCAATATTAACTGTAGAAGTTCTATCATTATATTTTCATATATACATCTTCATTTTCTATATAATAGATCTAAGAGACTTAAATGAATCACAAATATTACTTTATCTTAGATAAAAATATTGATTGATAATTGTTAATAATACATCCATTAATTGCATATAATTATTTCAGTATTTGTTATATTAATTTAATTTTTTTTTATCTTCTATTTTTTTAATTTAATTTAATTTTTCATTTATTTCAATGAATTTCTCAATGATTAGAACTATATTGTTTACAAAAATTATATAGGACACCTCATTCATTATATTATTCGCAAGCATGTCTAAAATAAATATCAGAAGATAAAAATTCAATGTTGATCATTGATTTGATATCATTACAATTTATATGTTTTGTATAATCTCAATGTTCTATTTGAAGCTGTTACATTTTGTATGAGATACGCTTCTTAATTCATATGTTTTGTCTATTTCTCATTATCATTGTAAGTACTAAGTATATTTTAGGCTTTGTTTGGGACGATTTTTTTTCTGCTTCTTAAAATAGCTTTTTAGTACAATAATTAATTTTTTTGTACTTGAAAGCTACTTTAAGAAGCAATAGGAAAGCCGTCCCAAACGAATCCTTAATATTGGCGATAAAATGAACTTCTTATGTTTCAAGTAGCTGTTAGCCCATCACATCCATGCTACTACTTGATTTATCGCCAATTAGGCTTTAACCTTGAGTTTTGTTTTGCGTATTTCAATTGTTAATGCTCGCTAAGCTAACTACTACTTCACATTACATGATAAGCAGCTGGTTGGCCGCCTAGACAACAGCGCCATATCTGCAACTGGTGCTAAATTAGCCTTCAAGTCCAACAAAGAAATTGCTATAGAAGTCAAGACGATTCCATTAGATTTAGTTATTCCTGATAATGAGAAAGTTCTACTGATCAAAATTGATGTTCAAGGCTGGGAGCTCCATGTACTTGAAGGAGCTATCAAGTTACTATCAAGAACAAAAGGAGAAGCTCCATATCTCATATATGAGGAAGATGAGCGGTTGCTAGCGGCAAGTAACAGCAGCCGAAAGGAGATAAGGGAATTCCTTCGTTCTGTGGGCTATGATCACTGTACACAGCATGGAACAGATGCTCATTGCACCAAAAACTAGGATTAAAATCCAAAGGCTGCGTTGTGGATGCTGCGAATATGAATGGGAGGAAATGAAATAAAGATTGTAGATTTATTATCAATCAACAAAATATTATTGAAGTTTTATTTCATTTCCTTCACCTTTCCTCAATCCAACCAAAGCTGTGCTGATTACAAGTTTTTCTGAAGTTTCTTGGTATGGCTGCAGTTGCTGGTGATGTTAATAGAAGCTTCGTTTGGGACGGTTTTCTTACTGCTTCATAAAGAAACTTTGTAGTACAAAAACTTTAATTTTTTATTAAAAAATAGTTTTAAGAAGCAGTAAGAAAGCCGTCGCAAACGAAGCCAGAATGGCGCCTGTATTTATATGATGATAATAGTAGGCAACATATCTGCAACTGTTAGAGGTTTTGTGTAACATTGAATAGCAACGAGCAATCAACTTGATTTTGGATGACAAAATCCATCAAATGTTGAGCAGTGGCATTCATTGTATAGTTTATGTGATTATTGTCTTTGTTTTCTTTCAGCTGTTTGGATTCCCGTGTTTGTTCCACTCGAAAAGTTATTCTTTGTAGAGGCCGAATGCAACTCTACGTCTTGATAAATGATTTTCATTGATAATTGAAATGGTCTTTAGAGAGGACACAAATTTGTAGATGTAAAAAAAAAATTACTTTAAGGTAGAGATAAAACTCATCAAGTCACAATAATTCAACAAGTGACAAAATGATTGACATCAAGTAGAAAATAAGTTTGAAGGTGGATATTTCATATGACTCCTCATCAAAAAGGAGTGATGGAAGAGAAGAGCAGAGAGGGGCAAAAAGACTAGACAATTTTTTTATGGATAATTCAATATTCTTAAGAAGTTTAGAGGCCATGTATTGTAGATATGCCCTCTTATATAATATCTACCTTGTGTTGAATGTGCAAAATATGAAGTCATTAGAACCTTTCTTTGGTGTAGGATGATGAGATGAAAGAAATCCTACCCCTCCTAATGCCCTATTTCCAAGCCCAAATGATCATATGAAAGATGACCAACTTTTAAGGAAGATAACCAAAATTAATTGTTGTGATACCATTTTATCAAATAGACAAGAAGGGACAAGAGACCTTCAAGATAAACTGGTATATACTTAGGAGAGACTAGTTGAGCTGTTACCTCTCTTATAGATTGATTTATAGGAGTGAATCACCTCTTAAAGAGAGGGTGTATGATTTGGAGCTTAGCTGACTTAATGATACAGGAAAAGCTAAGAAGATTTGAAAACCTAGAATAAGAATCCTAAGAGGTAGGATTTCTAAGTTATTGAGAGGAACTGGAGAAGATTTGACCCATTTTCGAGTGAAATCTATCAATTTAAGAGGAACTCAATATTTATATCGAGAAAATACCTTAGAGACAAATTATTTCATAATCTAGAAGTGTTTTTGAGCAATTATATTGTTGTCATGATATCAGTAACCTACAAAATCAATATTAAAATTCATTTTAGTTCTGCATATTTGTAATATTGATTTACTTTTGCTAATTTCACACTAAAGGTAAAGCCAATTTTGTAATTATGCTTTCATGCATTCCTATTATATTCAATTAATATTAACTTTCTATATGAAAGATTATCACGACAGGTTTGAAATTCAAATTAAGATATATGAGAGATTAGGCATCGAAAAGGGTTTTTATCCTAAAAAGAGACTCATCAAATCAAAAGGTTGGAGAGAGATTATCCTTATAATTTTGCCTAATTCTAATATTAATAACTTGAATAGTTCTTACTCAAGAATTATGAATTTAGATTAACAACCTCACTATGCGCTCACTATGCGCCTTCTTATTAGACATGTTAAAGTGGTCTCTTTATGATCTCTTCATGGTGTATTGTTGATAATAGGTTATCCCTTTTCTTAGGACACTTTCTGATTGATCCCATTTAATCTACATAAATCTTTGATGTCACAAACTACTCTTGATTCTAGGTGGGTATCCCTTTCACTAGCCCCTAGAGTTGGGAAAGGTAACATTATGTTTGATCATAGTTCTTGACTCATAACCATTTCTTCGATCATCTTTTTAGCACTCAATTTCCAAAAAGGTTGATGATGGTTATGCCTAGTAGGCATTAAGAGAACTTGTTGAATCATTTGCTAAGTGCTTCATTCAGGAACCTAAAAACTTTGTCATCATCATCACATCAAAAGAGTCCACCCTCATCAACTACAACATTAAGACTTATTTTTCCTCTATATCACTATAGGGTAGGCACAATGGTCTCTTTATTTTTATTTTTTACTTATGTCATTTCTTCTTACATTCATGCTGCCTCTAATACAGTGGTCACTACAATTACCATGACACATCATCGCCTTATCATAACAATAACCACCACTTCCATCATGACAACCACCACTTTTTTTCCCTCAATCCTCCACTTTTTTCTTATAAATATTATAACTTCAAATTCACTTACTTCTCACTCTTCAACCATTTCTTTGCAACAAATAAAAGAATAAAGAAGATTCAAATATGCAATTAAGAGAAAGAAGCGCACACAAATGAATTTAAATCTACACAAAAAATTGATTATTATTAATTAGGCATTCAAGGACTTACTAAATAATATCAAGGATTCATTCTGTATTCCTTGCCTAAGCCATCCATATTTAAATACATTTGATTTCAGGTTTCATTAACTTGGTAGCCATAACCAATCAGATCAAAATATGGCCTAATAAGGGTTAGCCCAATATAGATCAATCTTGCTTATTAAATCCTAGCTAGCTCCAATTTTTCTTAACACTTAGAGGTTTGATGGGACTTACTAGATAACATCAAAGATTCACCTATTTTTATCATGCCACAATTAGGCTAAATCATCTAGTAGCTATTGACAGGATCAACTCTAGCATGTATGCCTAGAATACTTCTTCATCTTGATTGGATTCATTCCTTGAATTCTAATAATCTTTTATTTTTGGCCCAAGTGTGTCTCACATGTCAAGCTAGAATGTCATAAAATTCTCCTTCTTAGTCTTCTTAAAGGTTCTTTAAACAAGTTACACTTGACATAGATGAACTCAAGATGTATTAATCTACTAGATTATAGCCTAAGAGAATGACAACGAGGAGATTAAAAGATTTTAGCCTTTTCTTTCTAAAATTGTAAAATATTCATATTATCTCTTAAAGCATGCATTCTCCGTAGTGTCAAACCACTTAAAAGATTAAGCATTCTTCCCTCATTTGCTCAAAAAAATATTATGTTTAGAGGTCAGATGCATCTCTACATTCAGAGGCGAATCAGGTGTAGCCACATCAGAGGTATTGAGCCGCGGTACCGAGTAGTACCAAGCTACGATACCGAGAGAAGGGATATTGTGGCTCATTTTGGTTGGTCTATGTAAGGCGTTAGGCGTCCGCACATCATAATTTTTCCCTTTGCTCTCTCTATTTACCTCTGGATAATCAAACTCACCATCAAAAAGTAAAACCATTCATAATGCTTGCCTCTTCCTTAGTAAAGTATTCAAAGCTAGGAGCATGACTAATATTTTATTAGATAAATTAATCACATCTAAAGTATAAGAAGTGGATAAACATACACAAATCCACACATATATAAAAGAGAAAGAAAAAGAGATGAAGAGAGATATAAAAAAGATAGACTTAAAAAAGATTCTAAAAAGAGAGAAATAAGTAAATAACTCCTAGAAAGATGACAAATTCTTTTTTGTGATATTTTAAAATTTTTAATACAAATATTTAAAATATAATATAAAAATATACATAAAAGAGTATTAATAAATATAACTCTGTAATTTCATTTAAAATTTATGAAAAAATAGAAAAACATAGCAAAACAATTTCATTTGATTCATTTGTTTTAGCAAAATAATAATAATAATAATAATAATAATAATAACTATTTTAACTGGAAACTAATATTTTTACAGAAACGCCCCTTATCCTCGCACTATCAACTCGTCACCATCCACGACGGCCTCCCCCTTCTGAATCCGATCTCCCACTCTCTGAATCCAGAATCGAAAATGGCATCGATTCCTTGCACTATCCACAACCATATCTCATTCTCTTCTTCGTGTGCTCGCTCTTCCCAGGCATTACGTTCGCCGTTCTTGGCTTTCACAAAGAGACTCGGGTGGCGGAGAGATTCGCGGTTAATGAAGAGAGCAGATTTAGCAGGCGGAGGCGGCGGAGCTCGGTGTTGGTTTAAGTTTGGGAACCGCGGCGTCGACGCCGAGGGCGCTGGGATCTATGGCAGCCAATCTCGGGACGATTTCGACCGGGATGATGTGGAGCAGGTATTTACGATAAAAAATACTTAGTTGCTGCTCTCTGATTTATCTTCTAGGGTTTATTTTTTTATGTCAATTTCATTAATCGATTCATCTCATTTTTTCAATCTTGCATGAAACCTATTTCTTGAAAATAATTGTAATTTTTTTTCTTCATGTTCTGCAGTATTTCAACTACATGGGGATGCTTGCTGTAGAAGGTTCATATGATAAAATGGAGGCTCTTTTGAATCTGAAAATTCATCCTGTCGACATCCTTCTGATGCTGGCAGCCTCTGAGGGCGATAAGCCAAAAATAGAGGAACTTCTAAGGGCAGGTGCGAAATTCGATATCAAAGATGTTGATGGTAGAACTGCATTGGATAGGGCTAATGATGAGATCAAGCAATTCATTCTTGGCTTCTCTGTGCAGAAAGCCGCCTAACTGAATTTAACACAGATTTAACACCTGTTGTGGGTTTTACATATATGCACCTTTTATACATTTGAACAACTAGTTAAATCTTTGTAATGTTGAGCATGCAGGAGATGCTACCGCAATCTTTATTTTTTCTTGATAAAAACTGCAATCTGCTTGAGATTTTTTATTAATTTTTTGTTTACCTGTCAGGCTTTTTTCACTTTAGCTTTTCAAAACTGGATGTCGAATTTTCCAAGTGCCTCTATAGTACAGATAAGATATTCTCCAACCGAACTGCATACCACCGTATGCAGTCGGCCATTCGGTCCATTCGAACTCCAAATCTCACGCTAAAGTTCAGCAGGTGAATAGTACGACGCTCTGTTCGGGCTATGAGATTTGCCGAAGAAGAGTGTGAAAGAGGAGTAAAGTGCGGGAAAGAGTAGAAAATGATTTCCTTCGCAGGAAGCACGCGAAAGAAGAG
Organism: Dendrobium catenatum; assembly: GCF_001605985.2. Taxonomy (NCBI): domain Eukaryota; kingdom Viridiplantae; phylum Streptophyta; class Magnoliopsida; order Asparagales; family Orchidaceae; genus Dendrobium; species Dendrobium catenatum. The sequence goes on along the minus strand of NW_021319661.1, from coordinate 1,477,915 downwards.
AGAAAATGCCGTTCAATTGGAGATGAATTACTGCATTTTGAAGTTTTGCTGTATTTTGGAGAGGAAAATGGGTTTTTCGGTTGGAGATGCCCTAATCTAAGTCCAAGAAAAAACAACTAATGAATTAGTAGGATCATATTTTCCAAGTGCCTCTATAGTATAAATAACCTATATATATAGATGCATGTCTCAACTTGTTCCTTTTTTATTATAACAAGAAAGAAGCAATTAATTACAACCATGGAAAGCGAAAAAAAAAAAAAATCTGACCAGCTGAAAGAAACTATGTTAGCTGCTATCAAGTGGCCTTGTAAAATGTCTTCATCCAAGATTCATATATATATATATGAATCGGACATCTGTCTAAAACATCTCTATGCAGAACTCACTGCATTTCTTTTCTCATCAACTGAATGAGCATATCAAACTAGTAGACTCTGGACCTTTTACCTCTATATAATCTTATTTTTCTTGTTCTATATGATAGTCTACCATTTGTTATGAATTTCTGTCTAGTTTATATTTCTCTTTTTCCAATACCCAACCTAACCTTAGTGCAAAAGAATAGAAAGTTTAAAAGCTGAAAGTGGAAGTAGAGTCATTCAAATTGTACAATGTCATTTTCTTAACATAAGCATCTATAAAAGACATGGGAACGCACAAAATCCCTTTAACAAATGGCCTATATCTCTGAAAAATTACATAAATGTAACATGCCAATATCCATAGAGCTGAGAAACCTGCCTTTGAGGTTTGAAGCCGCATATCTTTGTGACTGTAAATGCTAAATGAAAAGGCAAGAAAATGGTAACTTCAAACAATCATATTGAAAACCAGTATTTTGTCTAGTCAATGGCTATGGCTTTTCTTTTTCAACCTCCTAAGGATGTGAATACATATACTTGGTCTTATACTACACTATCGACTGTGATTTGTTCGCCAGGTTCAAACTGATCCACTATTTTTTTTAGAGCTTATGCAAGAACTGGTACCTTGCATTATTTACATATCCTTGAGAGATAATACAAACCTATAATAGCCCCTATTTCAGACCAAACCAATTCAGCCCAACCAACCTGCCTGATTTAGCTCCTACCGCCTTATGTAGATCCTTTTTAAATCCAAAATTGGGTTTGTTTAGAACTTGATTGAAAGAGCGAGCAAGTGGAACATATCGAGAGGGTCAAGGCTAGTGGCCAAGGCGACGAGGCGAATAACAGGACTCAAGGTTATGCTAGAGATCATCTATTACGGCACGCATTGTTCGGGCAGTACAAGGAAGAGGAGATTTTGACTTTAGCATATTCGATGAGGCCAATGGAGAGGATATCGAGGGAGGGGAAGAAGGGAGCGATGACATCTTCCTCCTCTTATGTTTGGAGAACTAGGTAAACCCTAAATCCTAGAAACTTGTTGTACCTACTTATGTATGAATATAAATTAACCTAAAAGTTTGATCATCTAAGATTTCTATTGGTCATTTGCGAATAAATTAATACGTCTATTGTTAATATTGACTTACAAGCATGCTGCATCTATGCATCCAGTGAATGTTTTTGCATTTGAATACAATGATCATTAGTTTTCTTGTATAATTCTTTATGAAATATGATGTACCATAAACATTATTAAATGATTCTTAAATTTTAATTTTTTGTTAAAAAACTGTTTTAAGAAGAAGTAAAAAAGCCATCCCAAACGGAGTCATGGTCAGGTTTATTTGATGAATCAACTCAAATATGCATCACAAACTTTCTTTGATCGCATTAACTTCTGTCCACGAAATCTTTAAGAGACTACCCATCTCTCTCAGGAGAGAATAAACAATTCTCTCTTTCGGGCTAAAACCTAACAAATTATCCTCACTCAAAGTATGAACAGTGATATCCAGTTCAACCAAGCTTACTCCAGCACGCTTCTGCAAGCCCCTCTCCTCAATCATCTCCCTAACCTTGTCCACCTCTTCCCAATTCCCCTCAGCTGCCCATATATTTGATAACAAAATGTAAGGGCCAATATCCTCAGGCATCATTTCTATAAGTTTTTTACCTACAAATTTCCCAATCTCCCAATTAGAATGTCTCCAGCAAGATGACATCAACGCACCCCATAAAGCCTTCATGGGTTTCTCTGTCAAATCCTTAACGAACTCTGCAGTGTCTTTCAACAAACCGCTGCGACCAAGAAGACCCACCATGCACCCAACATGCTCGACTTTAGGTTTAATGTTATAAGCACGAATCATGTGATCAAAACACCACCATCCCTCAAGCACAGAATCTGACTGAGAGCAAGCACTGAGAACGCATACGAAGGTCGATTCATTTGGCTTTGAGCAACTCTTTTCCATCTCAAGGAACAGTTCAAGTGCCTTGTCAGTTTGACCATGGAGTCCATAGCTCATGATCATTGAATTCCAAGAAACTGTGCTCCGTTCAGGCATTTCATCAAACACTTCCTTTGCAGATTCAATTGCACCACACTTGGCATACATAGTAAGAAGAGCAGTCAATAGGAGCACATCAGGTTCTAAGGATCCCTCTCTAATCAGGGAATGTATCCATTTACCTCTGTCAAGCTGACCAAGGTTAGTACATGCTGTAAGCACACTAACATAGGTAGCTTTGTCTGGCTTTGCATTCCTACCAGACATCATTTCATCAAACATATCTAAGCACTCTCTGTAACACTTCAGCCGAGCATAAAGAGCCAGTAAGACATTCCAAGAAACCAAATTCCTCACAGGCATACTGTGAAAGAGCTCTCTCGCAATCGAAGCCTCTCCAATCCTGGCATATCCATCAATCATGGAGTTCCATGAGACCATATCCCTCTCAGGCATCATCCAAAATAGCTCCTTGGCACCATCCATATCACCCTTATTTACATACCCAGCAATCATGGTGTTCCAGCTTACCACATCCTGCTCGGGCATTCGGTCAAACACCTTGCGTGCGTCGGCAGTCCTCCCGTTCTTAACATACCCATCGATCATGGAATTATAAGTGACAGTATCGCAATCATGTTTATTTAAAAAAGTAAAAATCTTTTCAGCGGCGAAAATGTCACCTAATGAAGCGTACATATGGATGAGGGAGTTGCGGACGAAGAGATCGGTGTCAAAGCCGAGCTTGGCGATGCGGGCATGTGTTGTTTTGCCCTCGAGAGGCAGATTGAGTATCGAGAAGATTTTCATAAGGAGAGGGAAGGTGAAGTGGTTAGGAGCAACGGCAGCGGGAAGGACAAGGCGGCGATAGAAGTTGAAGGCAGCGGCGGGGAGACCAGCGGCGAGAAGGGAGCGAAGGATAATGTTGACGGCGAAGGCGTCGGGGTGGGGGAGGACGAAGAAGAGAGTGACGGCGAGGGGGAGGGAGGAGGGGAGTGAGGAGAGGGCGAGGAGCGCGCGACCGGCGGCGAAGGGGTGGAATATGAGACCGGAGACGAAGAGCTTGGCGAGGATTTGTGTGAGGGCGGATGAGCTTTGGTGGAAGCGATAGAAGTTGACGGCGCGGAGGAGGGGGTGGCGAAGATTAATGGGCGGTGAAGATAGATTAGGAGAAAGATTGTTGTTTGAAGGCGGCGCAGGCGGGTGGAGTGTGGCCGGAGATGGCCGGCGGCGAGAAATTGTGGTTAAGATCTCGTTGAGATGGCGAGACGTCGCGTCTGAGATGAGAGGAACCGCACTGGTCATTTGGTTGCGTTTACGAGGCGCGGCAGCTCGTCATTTTGAACAATGATTAGAAATTAATTTGAAGATCTTAATCGATTTAATTCAAACGTTCATCCTATTAATAATTTTTTATTTGAAAATTTTGACTTTATATGCTTAGTAATAGAAGAAATTTAAAAAAAAAATGGCATTGATGGGACAACGATGTTTTAAGGTAGGATGTGAATGCTTTTGGATTCCGCACATAATAATTTTTCGTTTGCGAGAGGAGCTTGCTTGGCAATGGCACCGACGAGATTAACAATGTGTGAATGTGAGGATATGATTGATGTGGATATAGTTTAATTGAAGAGCAACATGTGACATTCTTATTATAAATATTGGAATGATGCCTCTAGAAAATAAGGATGATTTGATAATGGGATATGATCGATGGATCGACTAGCCAATACTTATTTTCACAAATATTAAGTGAATTATTAGTCATGTTATTAGTGTAAGGATTACTATTATAGTCACTTATTAATTTGCTTATTGATAGGGTTTGGTATTAGGTATTACTTTAGGAGCTATTTAGTTGCCTGAAAAAAAAAATGTAGTGTAAAAGAAATACTTAAAAATTATTTGGATAAATGTAAAATGTATGAATGATTTTTTTTTTTTTAATTTTGGTTTGAAGTAAAATGAATGCAATGTAAAATTAGAGGGTTTGCGCCCAATGGTGGCAATTGACAATGATAGACGACAGAGAGCGACGACGGCCGACAGCAAGCGGTAGTGGTGGAGGGTTGTGCCTATGACTACGAGGCGGTGGCGGTCAGGTGACAGGAAGTGGTGGTGACGAAAAGTGGTGGTAAGCAGCAGACACTAGATGGCAGTGGAGATAATGGCTGTCATGGGTGGTCAAGGAAGCTAGCGAGTGGTGTAAACGGTTCCCACTGAAAATTGGCTGAGAACACTTTACCTAAAAAATGAACTAGAATGAGATACACTACATTTACTTTACTTTACATTGGATTTGATTTTCATCCAACCAAACATCAAAAAGTTAAAAAATAAAAAATTTACTATATTTTACATCAGCTTTCCATCCAACCAAACAAACCGTTTAAGGATCTTGCATGCATCTTTTATGTTTACATATATCTATATTTCTAATGTACCCAAGTGACAAATCATGATAAATATTATTGAGTCCTGAAGTCTATCGACGGGCAGAGAAATATATAGTTTAACGTCTTAGCATTGTACGAAGATCCAGCACACAATCAGATAAGAGAGAGAGTGTAGCATTCATAAGAGACAACAGAGTTTTTACGTGGAAACCCCTGAAAAAGGGGAAAACCACAGGGCCTAGCCCAGTTTTAAAGAATCCACTAGTATTTGTAGTCGATTACAAATTAATGAGGTCCTTCATTAGGAGAAGGCCTTGGCTTGATGTTACAAATGTTCATCATATAGAGCGCATTACATGTTAGGAGTTATAATAATCAACATAGATATGTTTGTTTTATTGGAAGGGTCATAGTCGGCACGAGACAGGGGTCCGAAAGACTGTAGTTGGCAGGAGACTGGGATCTGAAATACTGTTGTCTGGTGATGGAGGTCGGAATGAACATAGTAGGCGATGGAGGTTGGAAGGACCAAAGTCGATAGAAGATCGAGGTCTAAAAGACCATTGTAGTAGGGCGATACTTTAGTAGAACTCTAGCATCAAGTGGTGGCCTGATAGAAGTTCAGGCCTCAGATGGTGGTTCGACAAAAGTCCGGGCCTCAGGTGGTGGTCTGACAGAATTTCGGGTGTCAGGTGGTGGTCCGGTGGAAATTCAGGCCTCAAGTGGTTGTCCGGTGGACGTCCGGGACCTTAAGTGGTGGTTTGGCTGAGCAACGACGTCAAGCGGTGGTCCGACAGAGCTCATGGCTTCAAGTGGTGGTCGAGGGAGCAACGATGTCAGGCGGTGGTCCGACGGAGCTCAAGGCCTCAAGTGGTGGTCTGCGGAACAATGACTTCAGGTGGTGGTCCGCTGAGGTGAGGGCCTCAAGTGGTGGTCCGGCGGAACAACGACGTCAAGTGGTGGTCGGGTGTAGGTGAGGGCCTCAAGTGGTGGTCCGACTGAACAACGACGTCAGGTGGTGGTATGGCGGAGGTGAGGGCCTCAAGTGGTGGTCCGGCGAAAGTCCGGCGGTGGTCGAGGAGGAGCTTCTTCATTCTCTTCTTACTTTGATCCCCTTTCAAGCACTACAGGGGGTCTATTTATAGATTTCTGGAGTGGCATGACCCGTAAATATGTGAGAGATCAAGGGTAAATGGGGAGTGGTTGGATGGATCGCTGATATCATGAATCCCTTGATCATGGACCGTTCATCAGACATTTGAAGTTCTTAATGATGTTGGAAATCAGCGATCTTGAGCTTATTGGATTCGTCTCGTTGATACGCTCGATTCAACTATAAGCACGTCAAATCGTTTGGTAACCCAGATTGTGGTTTGAACCTTCCAACAGTGCTTCGGGTCCTTGATTTGGACTCATTTGGACTCGGATTGAGTCAAATTTGGTGTCATTGGGTTCGTATTTCCAAGATGTTCAGCTCGACTGTAAGTTTGCTGAAATCGGAGTTCAGATGGTCCCAATTTTAATGTTGGAAGTTTCTAACTTGATTTTGCATCGAGATTCGTGCCCGATCATGATAATTTTTTGATAACGCATCAAATATCAATAATTATTTTACATTTAAATAATGCAATCATGCTAATAAAATTTATTTTCTTACTTTATTATTTATTATTTTCTTTTTTCCTAAATGGGTTTGCATGTTGTATAAATGAATTATTCATCCCTTAAAAATAGATTATGTATTATGAGCGACTTGTATGTTGATTAGTGTTAATTTAATACTGTAAATTAAGTCAGATCAAAGTTTTCCTTATTTAACAAACCAGCCTAATCTGATATGGTACAATGTAAGTGCCATATTGGATTGGATAGCAACACATGAAATGAGGTATATAAATATAATTTAGAGGTGGGGTTGTGGATGTGGAGATCAAGGGTTGTTGGATAATTTCTCTCATGGAGGGGAATTGAATAGCTCAAAATTTATAGATAACTAAGGATTTGTTTGGGATGGTTGTAACTTTTTATAAATATGATTGTAAAATTGTTGTGACGAAAATAATTTTTTAAAAAGCTGCTATAAAAAGTAACTTCATAGTACACAAATTTATAGAACTCAATGAAAAACAGTAACTGATTAAAATTTGTGTTTGTAGCCTGAAAACAAAAGCAATAAAAAATCTTTCCCAAACGAAGTCTTAGAGTAGTCAGGATAGACCTTATCCTAAAAAAAATGGGGAATTGAATGGTCAAAAGTTAACCGATGATAGGAGCCTAGGAGATGGTCAATACATCCACTATTTGAAAAAGAATGTATTTGAAAGATCCCTACTTAGGAAATAAATAAGAATGGTTGGGATATTTGCTTAGTTTGAAAGGAGAGGGATTTAATGATCCTAGATCAACAAATGATTATGAGGGGTTAGGATAATTCCTCTCATGAGGGGGATTGAATGACCTAAAAGTAACAACACTTCAATACCCTTTGTTGACTTCAATGATCTTTATAAAAATCTTTAACTACCTTATTCTATACATTATAACAGCACCATCTCTATATTTAGAAGTACAATTATTCTTACAATTCTTAGTCAACTCCACGACCATCTTGCATTATATTGCCCATAATCTTCCTGCACTATAAATACATTTTCTTCTTAAGATTATTTGCAAGGCTATTAAAATTTATATTCTCCTCAAATTTTTTTTTTGAACAACCTATAAACTTTAAAATAATTATAATTATTAAATAAAACTTAATTTATGTCTGATTTAATTGATGAAACACTCTTCTTATATATGAATATTTTTTATTTCACCTATCATATAGGATTTATCATTTCATGCCATGAAAATCATCAATTATAATATCTTAAAAATAAGCAAAATTTTAAATAAATATATTACTAATCTTCTCTTTTGGTTTTATTTTAAATAACTTGAAATTATTGATGGAATAATTATATAATTAATCATATACATTTTAAAGTGCTAAATGTATTATGTTGGAAGAATATGCAATCGATTTTTACAATAAATATAATAATTTCAGAAAAATTCAAATGTAATTTTTTTATTTTTTATTTATTTGTTTAGTAATAATTTGCTTAAGCTTTTATATAAGATTAAAGCAATGAGGGCGTTGTATCTATTTGGGATGGTGCAGCTTTTTGTAAAGGTGATTGTAAAGCTGTTATGAAAAAAATAACTTTTTTGAAAGCTATTGTACAAATGAGCTTCTCTGAATATTTTTTTTTGAAAGCATTGAAAAATATAGTGGCAAAATAGAAACTGTAATTACATTCTGAAATAAAAAAAAGTTATCCCAAATGAAATTTTAATCTTAATTATTTTATTTTAGTTTATTAATATTTATTTTTCATTTATTTTTGTTGAGTATTATTTAAATATTTGACTTATTATTTATATATTATTTTATTTTGAATGTCTTTTATACTATTTGTTGATATTTAATTTCTCCTTCTTTCTAATTTTCTAATCCTCCTTTTATTTACTTGTCTACTTTTTTAACAATCTTAAATCTTGAAAATATTTTAGATCATTAAGATTAATAATTATATCAAACAATCTCAAATAATTTACCATTATATCCTACAAGTCCTAAGAAATTTTGAATCTCATACATTTTAGCAAGATGGGACCAATCCACAATTATTGAAATCTTTTAGTGGTTTACTATAAATTTTAAATGATAGCCAACTTCATATACAATTTGCCGTGTTTATCCACTTAATATCTTTAGATTTTAATTAAAAAAATTATGTGGATTATATATTATAATAATTTTATAATTTCAAAATAGGAGTAGGTTGAAGTCCCTTGTGTTGATTTAGATGTCATGAATGTATAATTTTTTTGGGGAAACATGAATGTATAATTTATTGAGGGATTTTTTGAGATTCAACATATTTAATAAAATATCATGGATCTTGGCTTTACTTCAAATCTAAGCTACTCTTTGTCTGCTAGTGATCTCTCCCTATCTTCTATCCATTATATATTTTTTTTAATAGTAAAAATATTAATATTAATTTGTTCAAAGTAAAAAAAAATGCATTTTTCAGACATTTGTGTTGATGACATAATATAAATAAGTATAAAAATTTAAACTTTTTTTTTTTTGGGGAAATTTTGGAAAATTTAAACTTTTGATAGGTAATTCAGTAGTATGAACGTCAATCCATATGTAGAAAATCCAATGCTAGCCTAATGGCCCAGTTCTATGTAATTTGAACTTCATTGCATCGACGTAGTCCTTTCCACTGCCTCCGAAATCTGTAATGGGATTTGTCTCCGGTGCCGTCGATGCCGTCATCGTGCTTTTCTCGGCAGTGCTGATTGTGGCGGCGCCGCTGATCGACGGGCAAATCTGCCTACCTGCTCGGTTCTTCCATCCGGCATTGATCGATCTCAAGCGCTGGTACGTCGAGGAGTTCGGAGACTACTTGTCCAAAGAGAAACCTCACTTCCTTGTTGGCCTTGCTTGGATCGAAATCGTCCTTCTCTGGCCTCTCTCGATCGCCAATGTATATGGGATACTTGTTCGTCGGCCCTGGGTTGCCACCACCTCATTAATGGCCGGAGTCTCTAGCATCACTTCCATGGTATGTGGCTGTTTTTTGTCTTTGATTGAAAATTTTAATCTTGGCGTTTTTCTTGAGTGATTGAGTGGGCAAGAAGAGTGGTGGGGTAAGCGATTTGCTCCTGAAAGGTTTTAGGGTTTAGGATTTAGGGACGCCGTTTGAAGGCCAATTTGAACATGCTATATCACATTTTTGCTCGGTAACGAACGCCGTTCGGAGACTAATTAGAACGCGTCATGTCACATTTTTACTCAATACTAATGCTGACCGTTGAGTACCAGATGACGTGGTGCTTTCTGGTTAGCCTTCGGAACGTCCGATGTCCGCACAAAATAATATCTCCTTACAAAGATCTTAAATTTATGATGGTTTTTCCACTGATTCCATGTAGGCTAGGGGTTGCTTGGCTGCGGGTAGAACTTAGTAAATCGGGATTTAATAAATCATCCAAAGGTTAAATCTTGAAACTCATTTGGCTATTTATTTCAACATTTAAGTATATTTGTGATTGTGACATTCACAACTAAACATCAACAAAGAAACCTTCTCCTTTCATTAGGTGTCAAATCGTGTCTACGGGTTGGATTCGAGTCCAATTTGACTTTGACATGATAGATTTTGATCCGACCCAAACCCAACCGGTTTTGGGAATCGGGTCACTTGTTTGGGTTCGGGTCAACCGAACCCGACCCATAAGCAATTGAATTGCAAATTGCAGATTTTTATTTGAAAAAATTACACACATTTGGCAAGGTGAATTACATTAAAATCTTACAAAAATTGTACAAATAATACATAATAATTTTACATTTTTACATACTAAGGGGTGTCAAAACGGGTCGGCGGGTCGGGTTCGGGTCGAACTCGAGTTGACCCGAGTCTAAACGGGTCAACCCAAACCCAACATAATTTTACAAACGGGTCCAAAATTTTAACCCGAACCTGACCCGTGCGGGTTACGGGTTGACCCGACACGACCCACAAAAACTGATGCCTGAACCGAGCGGTCTGCTTCGGGTTTGCTAAGTCTAGCATTGAGATCATGTTTGAGATCCGGAGTAGCCTGCTTTTGGTCGGAGTGTCGAACGACCCAAACGCTAGGGTGGTCGAAGCGGAACCACGGTGCGGCCGGAGCATCGGGAGGCCTATGTGGACGCCGGACTTGGCGTGGTCAAGGCGGCACAGCGAGGCGGAGCAGCAAAGAGTCGGAGTTGGCTGCACGACGACCACTGGGTGACGCGGCTAAGCAATGGCGCGCGTTGCGATAGCCTGACGGCTGACGCGATTAGACGCTAGTCACGCGACTGGGCTATTTGACGGATGAGTCACTCCACTGGGCGATGCGACGCAATTAGACGCGAGTCATGCGACTGAGCTGCTATGACAGGACAAGTCATTTTCACGGGTCAAAATAGGTCGATTTCGGGTTTCCGGATCAACCCGAACCCGACCCGATTTTACAAACGGGTCAAAAACTAATACACGACCCGTAATGCAAACGGGTTGACCCGAAACCGGAATTTTCCGGGTCGGATCCAGGTTAGCTTTCGGGTCGGGTCAGAATTTGACACCCCATACTACATAATATATTATAAATATACAATTTAGAATTTACAAATGAATTGAAACGGTCAAATTACATACATAACAACTTACAGATACAATCATAAATTAGAAACTAAACAATCTAAAATATTAAATTTCATATCCAACTCATTCAGCAACAAGTTGATATCATAAATCCTCCTATTCTTCAAGTTGAATTAACTACAAAAAGAAGATGGTTAGACCAAAAAAAAAAAAAAACTTAAAACTCTTAAGCAAATAGAATTGACAATTCTAAATCATGAGATAGTGATACTGTGATACTATAGCTAGAAAGCTTTAATGTGTAGCTCAAGTAAACCCTCCAACTCATTCAGCATTAGTTGAGTCAACTTTGAGTCATTCAACTCTCATTCATGCATTAGAGCTTCTATTTTGATCGTCTTTAATCACTTGTCAACTTTATGGTATTTAGCCTATCTCTTAAAAGGAGAGGGTTGTGTTGAGCACTTCCAATTGCCTATCTACTTTAGTTTGTTTAAACTCATTCCCCCATTTAAAGAGCGATTTTTCCAACCATTTTCTATAACGTGTTTGTTAGGGAACGATGAATCAAACATAAAGATAAATAAGAAATGACGATTCACAAAACACAAACGAACATAAGAGATATACATGGAAAACCCAAATATAGGAAAAACCACGGGGGATGAGGGAGTACAAACGGCTTACCAAAATTTTTTTGCCTTCACCTCTCCTTTCACTATTAGATAAAGAGGTGGAGGGAGAACGGTCAAACTTGCCAGGGGGCGCTGCCCTCTTGGACCCCCGGCATATCTGCGAAGCGTACGATAGTTAAGGACGTGAACAATTAAGGGTCGAGCTAAATTTGAGAAAACTCCAACAATATTAAATTCATGTCGTTAATCCCCCCTCCTTTTGGAGATGAATTATCCTAGTCACCTTTATTGACATCACCATCTATAACATAATAACAACACTTCAATATCCTTTGTTGCCTTCTCCTCCCAGAAAAGAGCAGATCCTATCATCATTATGGAGGAATTTCCTCAACAAGTGGTTATGAAGGAATTTCCTCCTTTCTGTAATCCTTGTAAATCTTTGGGTCATTGTAAAAATAACTTTAGCATTCTTCACCCCCATTTAGACAGGGTCCAGTTTACTGTGGCTAAGCCTGTTGTGAATTCTATGGGAAATGGTACTGTTACAAATTCTAATTCTGATGTTGTGATCGTGCAAGGCATGAGTCTTGATCTTGTGGCTTCAGATCCTATTCTGACCCCTCATGTTGTTGATACTGCATTTAATTGCATTATGCCTCAGGCAAATTCTTTACTTAATACTTTGCCTTCTCGGGGTGTTGTTGGGCATGCGGGTCCCTTCGAAGCTGGTGTCTCCAACACTGTTGTGGGACCTTGGTTTCAAGATGCTTTGGTGGCTTCTGATGTTCCTGGTGCTTTACCCGCTATCGATTCTTCTTTGGTGGATGGTTGTATTTGCTCAAATTTTAATGCCCCTGCTGTCAATAATTCTGTTATGCTAGTGATTTCTCCTTTAAAGGAGTTGTCAGCTAAAGGAGCTGTCAGCTAAAGGAGTTGTCAGCTAAAGGAGCTTGTGAGGATGCTAATGTTGAGGTTTACATTATAACGATAACACCTACTTCTGATATAAATCATGTTGATTCGGCAAATATGGGGATTTGTGGTGTTAACAAGGTGGTTTTAAATGAGTCTTCTAGTGCTTTTGTTGTAGCTTGTGATGATTCTCCAATAACTTCATTGGAAACATCTGATTTACCTATTAGTGCGCCCCTTATTGATGTCTCGATTAATTTTATTTCAAACTATGAGTTAAAAGCTTATTTGGAGTTGAAAGTGAAAGATTCTTGTAAGGTTCAATCAGATTGGCTTGATGATATCTCTCCCTCGTCTTGCGGGAAAGTTGGGGAAGGCTTTGATGGGCATGACGATGAGTTTTAGGCATTATATAATTGAATGTGGGTTGTGTTGTTGATAAGGGTTTTTATAATGGTGGTGGAAAACATCGCAGACGTAAATCTAAAAAGTAGGTTTTGTTTATGTGATTTTTCTTTCATTGGTCATTATCATTCTTACTGTTGGTTGATGTGCTCTCTTGGTCATGGGAATTTATGTGGTTATTGGCTGTGTTTTGGTTGTTGCCTCTTTTGGCTGTTGTGATTGTTGGTTTTGAGCATTATTTATATGATTTGGACAATGATGAGGCTGTATTCTGCATGCTTCCTGGTTGGCCTTGGCTGATGGCAACCTTGGTGGTTCAGCTTGTGTGCTTCGTGAGTATTCTCTAGTTGTTGTGTGGCTTATTGCCTCTAATAGATGGTCTTGGCCAGCCGGCTTGGTGGTTGTAGGATACTTCTTGCCACCTCCTAAATCTGATTGATTTTTACTCTGAGGCCTTCTTATTGTCTTTTTTTTTTTTTTCTCCTTTCTTTTTGTATCCAATTTCTCTAGTGTTATAATTGTCTTGATCTTTTGGGCTTTCGTTGTAATCCTTTTATGACTGAATGGATTTTGGGCATGTCTATTTTATTTAAAAAAAAAGAAAAAAAAAAAGAGCAGATCCTATCATCTTCAATGATCTTTTTAGTAAAAATATTAATATTAATTTGTTCAAAGAAAAAAAAAATGCATTTTTCACAAAATGTGTCGATGACATAATATAAGTAAGTATAAAAATTTAAAATTTTGATTGGTAATTCAGTAGTATGAATGTGAATCCACATATAGAAATCCAATGCTAATGGCCCAGTTCTATGAATTTGAACTTCATTTCATCGACGTCGTCGTTTCCACCGCTTCCGAAAGGAAACGCCCGCATCTGCAAATCTGTAATGGGATTTGTATCCGGTGCCGTCGATGCCGTCATCGTGCTTTTCTCGGCGGTGCTGATTCTGGCGGCGCCGCTGATAGACGGGCAAATCTGTCTACCTGCTCGGTTCTACCATCCGGCGTTGATCGATCTCAAGCGCTGGTACGTCGAGGAGTTCGGAGACTACTTGTCCAAAGAGAAACCTCACTTCTTTGTTGGCCTTGCTTGGATTGAAATCGTCCTGCTCTGGCCTCTCTCGATCGCCAATGTATATGGGATACTTGCCCGTCGGCCCTGGGTTGCTACCACCTCATTAATGGCCGGAGTCTCTATCATCACTTCCATGGTATGTGGCTGTTTTTTTGTCTTTGATTGAAAATTTTAATCTTGGCGTTTTTCATGCGTGATTGAGTGGGCAAGAGGAGTGGTGGGGAAGTGATTTGCTCCTGAAAGGGTAGTGGAATTAAAGGTGTGAAAATTTAGGGTTTTTTAGTACGGATGTGGAGTTAATATTTTCCCCTTGCAAAGATCTTAAATTTATGATGATTTTTCCGCTGATTCTGTGTAGGGGCTGCTTGGCTGCTGGTAGGATTTAGTAAATCCTTTAATTCCGGATTTAATAAATCATCCGAGGGATAAATCTTGAAACTCGTTTGGCATGAGATGTGTTAAATTCAGAAGTCCCTGTAAATTATTTGGCTATTTATTTCAAGATTTGAGTATCTTTATGATTCTGACATTCACAACTAAAACATCAACAAAGAAACCTTCTCTTTTCATGGTGAGCAACATCAAAGAAACATTATAGAAATCCATTCTAACAAAAAAATGCTTTTTAGCATAATGACTATATAAAGCAAATACCATGAATATCGAAAAGTTCATCAAATAAATTTCAAGGGAATGCAAGATGCATCATGCGATAAAAACTTGCAAGTTCCAGAAGTTTTGCTACTTCTGAAATGTGTAGAAATGTCTAATTTCTAGTATAACACAATGCGCATACCCAGCACTTCCAGTAATCATCAATTAGGGAAACTATGGATTTGGGTTCTTTATCATTAGAGTAAATGAATTCTTTTTGCAAGATGTATGCAGACTAATGGAGCTCTGATCCGTCAAAGAGGATGACAGACTGGTATAGACTGGAATGAAGAAAACTTACTCTTTTGGCTTGCTAAGAGCAAAATACAGTTTTAGATGCAGCCTTTTAGAAAGACCGATCCAACCAAAAACAAAATAAGGACATTATTTGTATATTAATCATGAAGAATAAAAATTATGGGGATGGTTGTTATTGTAGCATTTCACACAATTTGCTTGAATTTTCTGCTTGATTTTGCTTATCCAATTGCAGATTTGCATTGACAATCCTTGTACCCTAACCATCATGCATCACTAATTTTATGGCATGTTTCTGATAGGAAACACTTGAAGATCACAAGTAATTCCACAAGTAATTCCTATCAATATTTAGAAAACAGCGAAAATCCTCCACAAAAATCTGTACAAAACCACGAAAACAGTAGATAATTTGTATTATTTGATGAGAGGGAAACGGAAAATAGCAAGATACAATTGATCATTTATTCGAGAGGAGGATCGATCTCTCCCAAATCTCTAGACGCTGCTAGAGCCCAAAAGAAAACCTAAATCTAAGATATCTCAAATTTCAGCCAAATTCAAGGTGCCTTAACCCTAGGAAAACAAACTATTTAGTGCATACAATTCAAAAGGAAATCTCTAAACAGTCCCTACATTCAAATTTTCCTCCCAAATCCCTCAAAAAACTTTCCTAAATCTCTCCGCTTGGGCGTTCGGATCGCCCGATCTCCATAGGAAGCGGAGATCCTGCTTCTGTTTCGCAAGCTGGTCCCGTATGGACCGGTTGGATCGGTCTAACAGTTTCTTTATGATAAAGCATTATCCATCAATCATTCTCTTCTTGGCTTTTTCTTCTTCATTATTAGCCCGTCATAATTTAAATTGTGGGCAATTTTTGTAATATTATTTCTGTATACTAGAGGAAATATGCAAACACATAGAAGCGTTTCCAAGTTAGCTCTCCGTTTTGTTTAAATCATATGAATGCTTGGAAGATTATTACAGTAGGATTTGGCACATTTTGTAAGAATTATATTGTCATCTGTGAAGATTTGTATCATTTTGGTTTGTGGATGCTAACATTCTGAATATCTGGTGAAACTTGGACCCCAACTTGCATAATAACCAAAGTGGACAACCTACGATGTGAATTGAAATAAATAAAAAATGAATATCTCATTATTGATTATATTTTGTACCTTTTATTTTGATATTCAAATGAAGCAGTCACTAATCTCGATCAAAAATGGTATTGCTTGGTAGTTGTAAGCACAGTGTCCTTCACCAATGTGTTTTCATGTTGGTGAATTTATCATTTTTACTAATGTCTGGCTTGGGGGAAACTTCCGAGCACACTCAAGCTTCATCCATGTGGGCATGCATGTGCAGGGTGATAAGGTTTGACCATTTGAGGAAGCTGCATCAACTGAGCATATCCTAACCACTCGTGCGTAGGTGTGGCCAAAAATGGTGTTTTTTATTGCTCACGTTTTCCCCTAATGACAGAATGCATTATGTAGATTTAGGTTTCATTTGAGACGGCTTTTTTATTACTTCTTAAAACAACTTTTTAGTTTAAAATTTAAAATTTTATACTAGAAAGCTGCTTTATGCTTTATGGTGCCGAATGTTGGCCATTAAAAGAGAAGCATAATACTAAGTTAAGTATTGCAGAGATGAAGATGCTCAGGTGGATGAGCGGATTTACCCTTAGAGATAAGATACGAAATGAGCATATACGTGAAAAGGTTGGAGTAGCGCCAGTGGAAGATAAGATTAGAGAGAGTCGCCTTAGATGGTTTGGTCACATAAAACGGCAGCCTTCCGATGACCTAGTTAGGAAAATAGAGGTATTAGATTTGACTTATGTTAAGAAAGGTAGAGGTAGATCTAAAAAGACTTAGTTAGAAAATATTAGAAATGATCTTTCTTTATTAGATTTAAACAAAAATTTGACTTTTAATAGGACACAATGGAGAAAAAGGATTCATGTAGCCGATCCTACGTAGTGGGACAAAGGCTTGATGTTGTTGTTGTTGTTGTTGTACTAGAAAGCTATTTTTAAAAGCAGTAAGAAAGCCATCCCAAACGAAGCCTTAGTCTTTGATCAACTTGTGGGCTGGAAGGGAATGAGAGCACTCTTTAAGAAGTTTGGGAGCGGAGTCTTCAAAAACTATTCAATATTTACAGAATATTTCTTTGATAATGTTTTGAGAATTTTAGTATATCTTTTAGATCATCCTAGATTTTTTTTACAAATAGAGGCATAATCTTATATTTGTATTAGAAGAATTAGGATTGTAATTATTCAAGATCAAATCATAGTGAAATCGCAAGGACAATAACAAGATGTAAACATCAATTAGATGAATCCATATAAAATTCCATATATTTTTTACTTATAAACTTTTTTTTTTTCATCCTCTGTACTTTGAATGGGTTTCACCCTCTGTGTTGCTCCAACACCATATAATAAACTGGGCACCAAACTAGCTACCCCTAAATCGGACAAATTAATTTGTCCAGATCAAAAAGCACAGCAAAAGGACAGCAAATACTCAATGAGTAAGATATTTGCTGCGCTTTTGCTGTATTTTTGCAAATTCTCAGCAAAAGGGCAGTTAATATGCAATTAAAATTATGTATTAGCTGCATTTTGCAAAAATACATGAAAAGCGTAGCAAATTCGGACGCAAACTAGCATCCGGTGTCCGCACAGAATAATTTGCCCTAAATGAATAGTAGTTCATCTATTATCCACACTTTCTGATCTCATCTTATAAATGTGCTATCAATATGATGTTTATATTTTTTTCAGGCTGCACTGATGGCAGAGCTTCTGGGTTCTGGTAGATCATCAGATAAACTGCTGCAGATATACTCCCCATTTGTAGCTTTCTCAGTTTTGGCAATCCTAAAGGGACTCTTCTCTGGACCTCTCCAAACAGTTACCAAGCCATCACAAGCACCCTTTGCTAGGAAGAAGAGAGCTTAGTCACTTCGCAAATCTGATTACTTCTACTGCTTTTGAACTTAATTTCTGGTGGAAAATGGGCAAGATCTCTAATCTTTTTTCCCCTAGAAATTTACAGTCTTAATGTATGCTGTTGAATTTGTTGAGAGCTCAGTTGAGAGGCTTGAGACTCATAATTGTTCCTTTTATGTGATATTAGTTTTGTCAGACTATCCTTCACAGGAAGAGCACCATGCCTTGTCAATCTTGTTTGCTTTTGCATCTAATTTAGGCTTCATTTGAGACGACTTTTTTATTGCTTCTTAAAGCAACTTTTTAGTATAAAACTTTTTAATTTTTAAACTAGAAAATTATTTTAAGAAGTAATAAAAAAATCGTCCTAAATGAAACCTTAGAATTTAGGATTTTCTGTGTTCTTCAGAATCTAAATATTGAATGAAAGAAAACTTTTCTTTTTGCTGATAGAAAGATTTTCGACAAGATTAGTAGTGCATGGTTTGATACTTCATACAATATTTTAATAATCAGTTTATGAGAAAATGAGTGTTGGATTCTTTTATTTTACAGATAATTGTTGTATTTTTATTTAATTTAAAATACTATTATTATTTTAAAAATTTTATGCTGAGAATGAATTTTATAAATAAATTTAGTAATGTGCTAGCTGAAATAAAAATGTCATTAATTTTTTTTTTTTAACTCAGTTGCAGCTGTCTCAAATAATTATTAAGCAAATTTTAACATGAAATATTATTTTTTTGAGTTTTTTAGAGATATTTAAAGGATATATTTTATGTTGATTTATTGCTAACTAGCCATCATGAAAAAGAATATAATATTGATAAATAAAAATAATAAATTTTTTATTCAACCGTTCAAATGAGAATTTTCAATTATTATTAAAATAAAAATAATTTAGTTTTATTTAACCACTCAAATGGGAATTGAGTGATATAAGCTATAATTTTGATAAATGATAAGACCACTCTATTAATGTGAAATAATTGTATAATTAAAATAACATGGCACCAATGATTTTTTTTTTCTTTTTCTTGTCATTTTCAGCTTATATAGTAATAATAAAATAAAATATTGATTTACTTGTACTTTTTCTAGCCACATGTCATACATATGAAGAGTATTAAAATAATAATATTAAATTATTATTTAATAAATTATTTATATATAAAAGTCTCCAAGGAAAAGTAGGCTCCAAATGGCAATGATGCATTGTAAGAAGCAAGGATTAGGCTTTTATACCATATCTATCCAAAAAATATATATAAATAAAACCAAATAAACTTAGAAATAAAAAAATAAAAATAATAATAAGAATTTCTATAGATCATTATTGAAGAAGTCTTGCCACTAATTTATAATTTAGTTTTAATTCTTACATCATTTTCTATTTAGTAACATCTTAATTATTACTTGGCTAAATAATATATTATAAATTTTATAGAAATCTTCAAAATAATATTAATACTCAAATATGTAAGTTATCTTTTAAGAAATATTATTAATATTTATATTTGATGGTTATTTTGCATATGCTTCAAAGCTATACAAGCTTTAATAATAATTACTTTTGTATAATATAATGCTAAAATGTTCTCATATTACATGGAAGCCAATCATAAAAAGAAAAAAAAAAAGCTTAAATAAATTTACTAATCTAATGCTAACACTTTAGGCTAGTCAGCTTGTTGGACCACCTAAATTTCTAACTATTCAACTAAATACAATTGAATGCTTTATAATATCAACAATTTCAACTTCCTATATAAATGAATATCAATAAATAAGTTTTTTATAGGTTTATGCACATTAATTTATAATGCTTAATTTTCTTTATATCTAAAGAATATAATCTTTTTATTTCAAGTGAGATGATCATTTTGTTATAGATGATTGATGCGTGTTTTAAAAAGTTTATTTGAGTCGGTATGAATTTGATCGAACATAAGTTTGAAGATCTCAAAATTCTTCAATATTTGAATTAAAAACTAATACTAAGATTATTTTATAATACCTATAAAAATAGTGTACCGTTCAACATGTTCTGACAGGTCATATTCAAGGTAATCTGCTAAATTTCTGTATTTGAACCCTTATGCATGTATTTGGAAATGTTCTTTGTGCATGTGAGAGTCTGCATATGTCTTGAAATGGATCTTGATGGTTTGTTTGCATGTTTGAAAAAGGTTGAAATTTGTTCCTTGGGGCAGCGTGAGGTTGGGGTAGGCAATGCTCTAGCTAGAGCTTAGGTTTCTTAGATTTTGGAAAAAAAATTCTGCATGGTGGCACTGGGGGTTGCCGCTACGACTCTGTGGGCTCTTTGAGGGAGAGTCAAAGCCCTGAGTTTGATTTTAAAATATAATATATTATTTTCTATTAATTGATCCATTTCATTCCCTAATGTGGTAGCCCACTAGTGTGTGTGTGAGAGAGAGCGAAAGATTTCTAGAGAGAGAAAGTAAAATATTCAAACTTTATTTTTTTAAATAAATTCATAGTTGAAATTATCATATGAATAAGGCAATCTAATAATACCAAAATGAATCTAAATTAAGCACTTCTCGAAGCCTTTCAAGGGATTAAACATCCTCTAAATGCTACATGCTTATAATCTAAATGAATATCTTAATCAAATAAGTTGAAGAGCCCAGGATTGCTTTGATTTTGATATCAACACTAAAATGTATAAAAAAAATTATATGATCAAAGGAAATCAACATAAATAGTCTAATGAAATTTTAATTTTTAGTTGAAATGGCCAAAATATCCTCATCTACAAATTTATAAATAAATATATCCTACATCTACACATTGAGGCAGGAGCTGATGAAGGTTGATACATAGCTCCTTAATGATTCCCGTAAAAAAAAAAATTCTCAGGATAAAATTTATTATATAAAATGCCATTTTCAGCACTAAATTTTAATTAAAAAAAAAACTAAAAATTTGATGAAGTGAATCATTTAGGATATGTGTTGTGTCCCTGATTCAGGGACTGATTCCGAAATTGATGTGAATTGGAGCGGGAGGCTCCCAAGAAATAATTATTGCTCCTATTGGCCATTGAAGTGGTGCTTTTAGGATAGTGGGACTGGTGTTCTCACAGACGACGTCAAACTGTTGCGTGCTGGATCTTCGTACAATGCTAAGACACTAAACATCATTTTTCTCTATCGTCGCGAATATTCCTGAACGCATCAATATGTAACAATGATGATTGAAGATATTGATTTATTAATTTTTATACATTATATTTTGATGTTCACCTCTCAAAAATAAAAATGCTAAGAAATAATTATGGCTCGGTGAATCTATAGTCCATGTACTTTTTTTTTTTTTTTGGGACATTATAGTCCATGCATGTACTTAGATATTAATAAAGAGAGCTATATATTCCCCCAAAAAAAAAAAAAAAAGAGAGCTATAAAGGAGATCTAAATGTGGTATGGGAGCCATGAAATATATTTTTATTAGTTCACCGTTGTACCAAACAAAAGTAATATGCAACCAAACAGTACATGGGAGAGAGAATTCAATAGTGAAAATTAAAAAGGTAGCTTTGCATGTACATTTGAGTAAGAAAATTTCACTTTATAAATGGGTGGGTGGGAAATTATGATGGATCTGTACTTTATCATATGTCAATTAAATAAATATTAAAAATAAGTTGGACATATATATTTTAAATATTTTATAACTTTTTTATATATAATTCTGGTATCATTAAAAAAAATTTCTCTCCGTAATCACTAGTACTTTATATTATATTCCATGAATATTCTTGTTGCGGGTTAGAATATATACGGCGATAGAGTTATAATCATACATCTTAGTATTGTAAGGATATCCAATTCACACACAGAGAACACAAGATTTTTTACGTGGAAAATCCTAGAAAATGAAAAAAAACACGGGGCATGACCCAATTGAAAAGGATTCTACTATAATTTGAGTATATTACAATGGGCTGACTTGCCCTCGAGGGTATCAGATTACAAATGTCAACCATATGATTGAAGTCGACAGTAGATGAAAGTCTAATATCACTTGGTAGTTCGGCGGAAGTTCGGCCTTCAATTAGTGGTTTGGTAGAACTCTAGGCGTCAAGTGGTGGTTCGGTGGAACTCTGGGTGTTAAGTGATGATCCGACGAAAATCCGGGGGTCAAGTGGTGGTCCGGCGAAACTCCGACGCAAGGTGGTAGTCTAACGGGACTCTAGGCGTCAGGTGGTGGTCTAGCGGAACTCCGGGCGTCACGTAGTGGTCTAACGGAACTCTAGGTGTAAGGTGGTGGTTCGGCGGAACTCTGGCGTCAGGTGGTTGTATGGCGAAAGTCTGGGCGTTAGGTGATAGTCCGGTGGAACTTTGGGCGTCAGGTGGTGGTTTGGCGGAACTCTGGGTGGTGGTCAAGGAAGCAAGAAGGCAAGAGCTATCTCCGATCTCTCTTTGTTTCCTTAGGCTTAGGGCCCCCTTTTCAAGATGAAGGAGATGTCTATTTATAGATTTTCTAGAGTGGCATAGCCCGTAAATAGGAGAAAGATCAAGGGTAAATGGGGAGTGGTTTGGATGGATGGTTGATTGAACGTGAACCATTTGCTAGACATTTGGAGGTCTTAACGATGTCAGAATTCTGTGATCCTTGGCTCGTTGGATTCATTCGTTGAGATGCTCGATTCAACTATAAGCATGTCACACTTGGAAACCGTTTGGTAATCCAAATTGTGGTTTGAACCTTCCAAAGGCGCTTCGGGTCCTTGATTTGAACTCATTTGGGCTCAGATTGAGTCGAATTTGGTGTCGTTGGGTTCGTATTCTCAAGACGTTCAATTGAATTGTAAGTTTGCTGAAATCGGAGTTCAGATGATCCCAAATTTAATTTTGAAAGTTTTCAACTTGATTTTTTCTCGAGATTCATGCCCAATCAAGATAATTGTTTGATGATGTATCAATTCTCATTTCGGATTACGACTTAGGTTTCACAATAATGCATAATGTCATCTCTTCGATGTCATTACAACATCAATGTTGTAAAATCATCTCAACATTGAAGTTTAATGTTGCCTTGAAATGGATGCTAGACACTAACAATTCTCACACCGGCAATCACACCCATGCGTCATCTCAACATTTCATCTTTGTCCAACATCGTCTCAATATTGACGATCAACATTACCTCGACATTGATGCTCGAAGCCCACATTTCACCATCTCGATGCCGGACTTTTGAAGCATTGTCGTCTCCCCTCTCGATGCCTGTCATGATATCCACACCTAACTATAGATCGACATCTTAATATTAATCATTTTAAGCACATATTTTAATTAAATGACTTATTATTTCTCAATTATTTTTAATATTCAGTTTATTCAATTTATATACACTATTTTTAAATATAAAAATTATATTACCGTGTCTAACCTATATCTGCATCCTATAGTTTTAATAATTGATAGATCCCATATATATGTCGTGTTGTGTTCATATCCGGATGACTCGAAAATAATTTGAGCAGCCTAACAGGTCACACGAAGATCATGAGTCAAGTAGTCGAGCTAGTGTTATAACCTGCTTACGATCACAACACGAAATAAGACAATACGAGCTCGGAAAACCATTTATTGCTGCATAAAGATAAAAACAACTATTAAAGTAGGTGGTGGCCTCAATAAATTCATCTCAAATGCAGGCCGGATTTGCTCCTCTGTCTCTCATTAGACCCTTCAATATATAAATATATAAAGCAAAGAAAATATTTATCAAGCAAAGCTTTACTTTAAATTTGTGGCATTCCTATTCCTTCAAACTTATTATTATTATTATTATTATTATTATTATTATTATATCATCAAAAAATTCTGTTGATCAAGCAAAAGTCTCGAAAGGGCCTGCAGGCCTTCTGACCTCCACCGCCCACCAACTATGATCCTTCCAACCAAACAAACGTCAATATTGATTTTTCTTATTCACACTATGTAATGCACTCTATATGATTTATATTTGTTACATCAAGCCAAGACCTTCTCCCCAAGGAATGACCTCATTTATAATCAACTATAAATACTAGTGGATTCATTAAAATGGGACCATGCCTCGTATTTTTTCCCCTATTCTGGGTTTTACATGTAAAAATCTTGATGTCTTTTATAAATGCTACACCTTCTCTTTCATATGTTTGAGTGCAGGATTATCGTACAACGCTAAAACATTAAACTTTATACTTATATACCGCCGCAAATATTTTATGATGCAACAATTATTATTATTATTGTTATTAGATTATTCAAGGTCTATTGAGATAGCTACAAAATTTTATAAAGTTGATTGTGAAGTTGATATGGGCGAATAATTTCGTTAGTATGGTTGTAAAAATTAGCTTTCTACTACATAAATTTTTAAAAAATAATAAAAAAATAATAAAAAATAATAGTAAATGAAATAGTGATTAAAAATCTGAAAAATAAAATAGCACAAAAGCTGTCCCTAACTCACCCTTAGACAAATTAGGGGGATTGTTGTTTTAGATTATAAGTTAAGAATTCTTGCAAGAGGAGCTCTCGCCTTCTTCCCTTCTTTGGGTTACCCTAACCAAAGGTTTTATTTTTGCATTTTAAAATTATTGTTCTAAAATGACCCGATACCAAAAAAAATTAAGAAAAACAAAAGTTTTTTAAATGATAGAAAGAAGCTATAATTGAATAGCTCCGGCCTCAGCCTGGTAATTAAGATAATTTATATCATCAATTAATTTATTTTTATTAAAATTAAAATTAAATAGCTCATTATACTATGAATTTATATAATTTCATAAAAATGTAAAGTACAAAGTTTGAATTTTTATTATATAAAAGTACTATAAATAAATTTGTAATATTTTTAAATTACAGAAATAATAATAATAATAATAAGGGAAGGGACCATCCCAACCACTCATGACTTAGTGTGACAAATGGCCCATATTTGCTTGCTGATGAACCCAACTATTCTTTAAATTGAGGAACTCTTCGTGGACCACATCATTTAGTTGCTAAAAGGCTTCAAGAGAAACTATTTAATAGGAAAATCAGCAGTTGAATTGTCCTTATCGATATGGATTAATTACATGGTGGCCCAATTATTTGATTTTTTTAATATATTTTAAGTACAAAATTAATAATAATCATAATTAGGCATAATGTATAGAGTAAATATCGGCCGATCATAAATATTCTTCGTCTACTTCTTGAAAGAATGGAGATTTAAAAATATAAATAATAATCAAAACTAATGTGTGCATCAATTAATACATCTTAATAGGCTAACAATAAAGGTTATGAAAATATTATTAGGAAAACACTATTTATCAAAATTAAATTAGGTCTAAAGCATCAATCACAACCAATCGGAAATAGAGCAATTAACCAAATTAAAAAGTGTCACAAAACAAATGAGAATTTGAATAACTATAACATAAGTTAATAGAAGGAAATTCAATAATATAAAATCGACTGTATATTTATATAGATACATGAAGAAGAAGCAATAGTCATTTGTTGATGCCTCTCAATGTCTATCATCATCTTTTATTTTTTGATTGACATTCACTAATGGACGTCATACTCTAATCACCATCTTTCATTTTCCGACCAATGTCTACTGACGAACCTCCGTCGACTAACTCTCGATACTAGCTGTCGCCCTTTAATTGACATAAAATATCTGTTCATTGACAAACTCTCGATCTGATGTCAACCTCCACCCTTTCGTTCGTATAATAAACCCCACAATACATTATCGATGTGACGACCTCCTCCATATAGCTTAGGAAATACTAAAATTGAATTCCTTCACTTCTTAGTTAAGAGGAAGGGTGAGTTGACTTGCATAATTTCAATAGATTTATTTTCAATGGACTTCTCTATTAACTCACAATCTTTTTAATGATCGAGTGATATACTGTTCTAAATACTTGCATACTGCACATAAAATATACTAATAACTGCACAAAGGCCTTTCATGCTCATTAAGAAGAAATTATTTAGTTCGGAGGTCGAACGCAGCTCTATGTTTAGAGACGAATCAGGTGCAGCCACGTCAGCGGTATCGAGCCGCGGTACACAACGAAGGTGTGACGTGGCTCATTCTTGTTGGTCTATGGATGACGTTTGGCATCTGCACAGAATAATTAATCCTCATTAAGTCAATTGTTTTAGCTATAAGATTTTGTTATCATAATTTTTATTAGTCGTAACATACAAAGTAATCTCCATAAGAAACCCATAACCCCACACTAAATACTTCCATTAGTTAATATGATTAATCAATCATTAATTCATGCTTAATTAGTCTTAACCTAACTCCCTCTACATAGTCTTTTACCTAATCATTATTACTTTATTATTAATTAACAATGTGATAATGATAATTACTTACTTTATACGATTGCTTGGGTGCGTCCACCCATACAATAATTATTTAATTATGCATTACTGATCATATAATTTAATTATCTATTTGTCCATATTATCTCTTAAGAATAAGCAAAATATCAAAAAGCTAACTTACTTCATTCAATGTGTCATAAACATATGGAAGTATCTGTGAGTTGATAGAAAAAACCAAGCAAATTCATTTTGTTGCCATTTGTAATTAATCTTTTCGTGGTTTATAAGAATTAATCTCTAACATAATCACAGTCATTAGAGACAAAAATTAAGCAATAGTCATTAAATAATATTAAGAGTAATATTTATTACACGATTTGCTAATTACTTCTGAGGACGTAATAGTCAAAATAAATAATTTATAAATAAACTAGTCAAGTATTTTTTTTTAGTCAAGTATTTATCTAATCGAGGTAAGTTTGTTTAGTTCTTAATGAGCTTGAGCTCGACTCGAGCTCAGCTCGTTTAGAAAATTATAGGCTTAAAGTCGTTTGGAAAGCTCGAGCTTAACTCGCTTATTGAGCTAATTTTTTAATTTTAAATTAAAATTATCTTTTTTTTATTTTCATTTTTAGTATTGAATTAATTTTAAAAGATTAAAATATATTATTTAATCTTATTTTAAATATATTTTAAATTAATCGAGTGGCTCAACGATCTGACGAACCGAGCCAGGCTAAGCACAAGCACGAATTTGTTTAATATATGAGCTCGAGTTTAAGCTCAAGGTCTAGCTTGAGCTTGAACTCGTTGCTCGATAAGCTCAACTCGTGAGTCTGTTAACGAGTCGTACTCAAACAGACTCCGCCACTACAGGCTTATGAAATATTTGCGGCTATCTCTTAAAGATCTCACTACTCTATAGTTCTTTAACCACTCCCCGTTCATAAAGTCAAAAAATAAGTGATAATAATTAATATTGATAGTAAAATATATTTGAGTGCAATCAATTAAAATTTATAATTAATACAATTAATCTCATAATGTTCTATTTCTGTTTTTGTTTTTTTATTTTTTATTTTCTCTTTTCCAATTTCCCAATTTACTCCCCTATATAGTCGACAACTTGGACCAGCAAATAGAATCTTCTTCTTTCCAACCCTTTCAATTTCTTACCATCGGGTCGTTAAACCCAACAATACCAGCTGAGCGTGCAGAGAGACCAAGAGAGACGGAGGGAGGGAGATGACCGCCGCCGGCTTTCGCAGTCGACGATGAGCGAGTTTGGCCGGGCCGTCGTCCGGCCTGACCTCAGGTTGAGCCGCGTCGTCCGCCTCGCCTTTCTCCGCCGCCTCCTCCGCCTTTTATGGCGCCACGTCATCGTCTGCTCCTCCTGCTCCGTTGCCGCTGCCTCCTTCACTGCCGCCGATGGCGACCACACCCTCCGCTACAACCGCCTCCGGGAAGACGAAGAAGAAGCTCTGCCGGTGGCCGCCGTCACGGATGCCGCTCGTCCCCTGTCTCCACCACTACGCTCGACCGCCACTGACGAAGGTTTCGACGACCTTGTCTCCCTCAAAGTCTGCCTTCTCGGCGATGGCCGGATTGGCAAAACTAGTTTCATGGTATGCCATCTGATCTATGTAGCAATTTTTTTTTCTTAAGTCTATAATGAAACCAAACATAGAATCAAAAGAACTGTATCTAATAAAATATTGATTACTTTTTTTCTTTGTTGGATTAAATTTGATTTCATTTTTTAAGGTGAAGTATGCGGGGGAGGAAGAGGAGAACAGGGGCTTGCATATGAATGGGCTAAACTTGATGGATAAGGTTTTCCTTGTAAGAGGAGTGAGGATAGCTTTTAGCATTTGGGATGTTGGAGGTAATCAGGCTTTTATTCTTACTATTTCTGATTTCTCCCTTTATCTTTTTAAGAAATTGTTATCATAAATTCAGCTCATAATTTTTTTTGAAAATTTGAGGGATTTAGGTGATAATTTACTTGTGAGCCAGCTTATAATCTCTATACTAAATAAAATATAATTTAGCTTATAACTTATTCTCTTTGATGTAGCTTATACTGTTCTAATTGGATATTTAATACCGCTTCAATGCCTTTGTTTTTATACTGTTAGTTTTTTCTTAGGCGATGGTCGGTTTTCAAATCATATTCCATTGGCTTGCAAAGATGCAGCTGCAATTCTGATAATGTTTGATCTCACAAATCGAAGCACACTTAGCAGGTTTATAATTTTTTTCTGCCGAACCGACTTATTCACAAAATTAATTCATTTCTGTTAAAGAAAATCATTTACATTTGTTTTTCTTTTGTTTGTTTTCTTATTTGGATTTTGATTTGATGCAGCACAACAAATTGGTATAGGAGAGCAAGAATATGGAATAAGGTAATTCATTTGAGCTTCTTTCACAATTTGCAATTGTTTTGTTTTTTTGTCATACATGATTGGAGTGCCAGAAGCCAAAAAAAAGTAAATTTAAATTTTTACAGACTTACATTCATTGCAATAATGAGCAGCTAAGCTTAACTGCATCATCTGAATCTTATAGTTTGTCCTTGGTAGTGTTTTGTCTTGCTTTTTCAATTTTTGGTGCTTAATAGTTATTTTCATGCTTGTTTTTGTGAGCTTGTGCTGTTTTAATGCATTTAAAATTTTTCAGACGGGGATTCCAATCTTAGTAGGCACTAAATTCGATGATTTTGTTCAGCTTCCTCTTGACATGCAATGGACCATTGTGACTGAGGTAATTAACCCCCATTACATTTTCCAATGTCATTTTAAATGAATGTAACTTTGTTTAATGATAAGATGCATTGCTTTGCTTGAAAAATGAGCCTACAAATCATGTTTAGAGATATGTCAGTACGAGAGATTATTCTGTTCGGACACCGGACACAGCTTACCGTCCAAAGGCCAATCAGGTGCAGCCACGTCATCCAGTACCGAGCAGTACTTACCTATTAAGGGTGATATGGCGCATTTTCATTGGACTTTGGACAGCGTTCGGTGTCCGCACCTAAGCGATTATTGAATAAGGTTTAATTAATCAACACTCACATTGGAAGTAATGCTAGAAACAATTAAATGTAGCTTTCTATGCATACTTCCTTAATCAATTCTTAGAAATCAAGTTAGCCTTAAATGTAGCTTTTTAATCTAGTAGGTGATTGAATTTGTTGATTATTTTTTTCATTTTGTAGTTGGAAATCCATGCTGACTTTCAATTACATCAAATTAAATGGAGTCTACAAAATTGTATCATTGACAAGAGACCAAATGGGCCCTTAATAAATGCTCAATGATTTGGGGTAAATTCTTGATGTTCATACGTAGATGATAAACTTAGAATTATGATGGGCAAATGTCACTTTCTTGTATACTCGTTGTATGAAAACAAGGTACCAATTATTAATTTGGTAGACACTGATTCATCACGAAGGTGTCAAAATAGATTTTGTTGAGGAGTCTCAATCATGAAGACTAATATGGAAGCCCAAGTTTCATCTGTTAGGTATGAAAGACATAAAAATGCAAAATTCTGTTCTAGAATTTTCACATCAACTGATAGGATAGAAAGGCCTCATTTTAGGAAAGAAAAATGGAGGTAAAGACATCATTCTGCATATACTTCAGAAATATTTTAGGGTCATATGATTTTGATAGGAAGTACTTGAGTTCGCAAGTAACCCTAAGGGAAATACTTGAGCTCGCAAGCAAACCTAACACTAACTGGTGAAAACAGCTAAAGTAATGCAAAATCTGGGTGAAATCAGCCTCAAAACAATGGATTGTAATAAGAGAATCAAAGCCAAACAAACACAAAACAAGATACAAGTTGTTGCGTCCTAGAATATTCGCGGCGACTATAAGCTTGCTGAAATCGGAGTTGGGGTGCTCTCGGAATTAATTTTTGAAGTTTGCAACTAGCTTTCGCCTCGAGATTCGTGCCCGATCAAGCTAATTTTGTGATGCCGTATCACAAGTGATCCTCAATTCGAGAGGAGGATCGTTCTCTTCCAATCTCTAGACAAGGAGTCTAGAGCCCAAGACGCCAATGAACTGCAAGAGAAACAAATCAAGCATTTAATACATGAACTTTCCAAATCAATTTTCCCTCCAAAGCCCTAGCCGCCCCCTCCTTTTCTAATTTGAACTCAATTAGAATAGTGAGACCCATTATTGTGGGCGGCAAGTATAGAGGAGGCGGGACTAATCCGCCTCCTATAAATAAAAAGCAGTCTTGGACGGGCTGGTTGGGCCGGTTCAGGAGGAACAAGCCTATCAGACTCTTACTACTCAAATGTTGATTCTGCTAACCATTGCTTCTGTTGTTACTAATTCATGGTGCTCTGTATTATAATTAGGTTAAAAAAACATGTATATGATTGAAATAGGCAAATGGGGATTAAACTTAGAACAATTTGTATTCCAACTCTTCATGATGTGGATATAAAACTAATTCTATGCCCCTGTAGTTAACTTTTGAAATTAGTGGATACATAAGAACAGTGAATATATTTTTACATTAAAATGGAGTAAAGCTCCAAGTGCTCCTCTTTAATTTGAAGACTAACTCTAGTTTCCTCATCCAAAATATCAAATCAAAGAAAATAAAGAAATGCCAAAAAAGTGGCCATGTGTTTCATGCATAGTCGTCAAACCAAATTCGTGATATCACTTTTCAAAATATATATGGTGAGTCACTAACTTTTGATTGTGACAAAGTTCACACTTTGTCCACTACAATACAAAAGCATAGAATGATAGAATTGAAGTTTTTTTGACATTGTGGGTGATCTTCGAGATGCCAAGTTTTTTCTACAGTGATGGAAGTACCATTTCCTTATTGTTTATATTTTGTTAGGTATCATACATTAATGATTTATTTAGAAAGAAGATGAGCAAACATGATCATCTTACCTTTATCATGTTAATGAGTTGAGAATATAATTATTGATTTGCTACTACTATAGAAGTTGTTTAAAACATTGATTATACATAATCGGATCAAGGTTTAGGATGATTTATGATAGTTTTTTGTCATTATTTTTTTCACCGCTTTCAAAAAATTTTTGTAAACTACTGTAAAAAGCAGTAGGAAAACTGTCTCAAACAAAACTTAACTATTTATGTAGGAATCAACACTAATGAATATGAAGTGAAGATTTATGATTGATTTCCTATATATAATTATATTTGTATGATTTTGGCAGGCCAGAGTATATGCAAGAGTGATGAAGGCGACTTTGTTCTTTTCGAGCACGACACATAACATAAATGTGAACAAAATATTTAAATTTATTACTGCCAAGCTCTTTAACTTGCCATGGAGTATAGAGAGAAATTTAAAAGTTGGAGAGCCCATAATTGATTTTTAGGGCACCTCCTTTTCACATTTTATTGCTCTCTTTTGGTTTCTTTTTCTGTCTCACAGGTAGCTTCATAACCTTTATTGTGTGCAAGGCTGTAAATATATAGCTTTTTTGTTCTTGTAGAAGGTTTTTCTTAGTGAAAATTCAAAGCTTTCTCAAAAGCCGTCTCAAACGAGAGAGATTATTCTGTGCGAACGCTGAACTGAGAGAATTGTTCACTT
Source organism: Dendrobium catenatum (assembly GCF_001605985.2). Taxonomy (NCBI): domain Eukaryota; kingdom Viridiplantae; phylum Streptophyta; class Magnoliopsida; order Asparagales; family Orchidaceae; genus Dendrobium; species Dendrobium catenatum. The sequence goes on along the minus strand of NW_021319661.1, from coordinate 1,446,041 downwards.
TTCGTTCTATCTATGGTAAAAGCACAGCTGCTGAGAGAAAACCGGAAACCGGACGGCTCTTCAGTCCCGTATCCGTACAAAATAATTTGTCCCAAACGAAGCCGTAATGTTGCCTTTAATTAGATCCAGTTAAATTATGTGATGTAATCATTTCCTTAAAAAGTTTTTTTTTTTTTTTTTAAATATCTGCATAGGCATCATGGGATGTGGAGGAGCTTTGCCGCACGCTCACGCAAAACTCAATACAACATTATTCCTTTGTAAGTTAGATGATAAAATATTTGCAGGTAACCTAATATAATGTAGAGGAGATTAAAAATATATTTTATAATTTTTTATTTGCAAAATAAATTTGTAATCAATATGGAAGTTTAAAGGATAAATTTGATAAATTATTATATTATTTTTATAATATGATAAATTAAAATAAGTAATATTTATCATATATGTCATAAATAATTAGTTTAAAATGTAAAAAAAAATACCATTTTTTAAATTAGAATAGTAATTAAAATTAATTTTTAGCATTAATTTATGTATTTTAATAATTAATTTATAGATTATTAACAAAGTTTTTAGTTTGAATGGTTTCTAATCCTAATGTTGTTGATGATGGGCTACCTGGTGATTCGGCTGTGTTGGGCAATGCGGAGGATTCCGAGAGTAGAAAGGTGCACTCTTCAGTGGGGGGCCAAGTGCTAGGTAATTTTATTAATGTACCTGTTAACCTTTCGGCAGCCAATATTGTAGTGGGATCAAATTCTGGAAGGGATGTTAGGTCACATGGTGATTGGTTGATCAATTCGTCTGAGGTTGATTCTGATTCTGATTCCCTTTCAGATCCTGATTTTGATTTTAAAATGGTTCCTGATAGGACTCTTAGGGCCAGCTTGCGTGGGAAATTGTGGAAGCGAGGTGGTAGAAGAAGATAATCTGTTTAATTTTTTCTTGCTGCTGGTGTCTTCATCTGTTGGTTTTTCGTTTGGATGATTAATTATTGGGCGATGATGTTCTGGGGCTCGCACCATCGTTGACTCTCCTGTGGCAACCGTTGGTACCCCTTCTGGATGGTCCTTGAGGGATCTCGAGGTGCTGGTAGTCTCGGTGTTCTACTGAGCCCTCATTTGGATTGCCTTTATATCGTTTGTGGGGTTTTTTGGTTGGTCCTTTTTCCTGTTAATTGTTGTTTTTGCTCACATCTGATGTAACCCTTTCTATTATTAATGAAATTTTTGTTTAAAAAAAAAAAATACACAGTAGTACTTATAGTTACATATCAACCAAATGTTTAAACACAAATAAATATATAATTTAAAGGAAGAATATATGAACTTATGTTTGGTCTTACTATGTTTGATAAGGGCTTGTTGGTCTGATGGGCTTATCATTTGTGAATGGGCCTAGATTAGAACGGGCCAAGCTCTTTACAAAGACTTTGAGACATTTCATATTTGTTACTTGCGTGAAGTTAGGGTTATAAGTGAATAATTTTGTATTTATTTGGATAAATTATGTCCTTTTTCATTTATTTATATGATTTAATAATATTTTAAAATTTTAACATATAAATGGGCGAGGTTGAACAATTATATGTAAGCTCATTTATTATTTAAAAAATAATTTGCTAAGAATTTGACAAATTGGCTTCATTGTTTATTTATGTATTTAATAAATTATTTATAATATTAGATATATAAATATGACGGCAATATCAAATAAATATAATAAATGATAGTTTAGTTTGTATTTGTAAACATATGACTGAATTAGTGCTGTTGAAAATATTCAAATAATTAAAATAGGGGTATGAAATCATGGGATATGCCCCTAAAACAAAATTTATAAATGAGGAGAGCTCTAATTAGAGACATAATAATGGGCCCAAAGGAGAGCAATTTAATAGTAAAGCTTGGCCAAAAAAAGACAATTTGAATAACTTGGTTAAATTTTATTTAGGATGATCCATAATAAATCTTAAAATTTTTTAATTTATATTGAGATAAATACAACAATGGATAATTAATCAAAATTCATCTTTAGATGATGTTCAACCAGTGGTGTTCATGCAATGGTTTATGGTTATATGGCAGAGGTCGAATGGTTGTCCAATGATGACTTATTTATAGATTTTTTTATAGGCATGCTTCATAAATATAGGCAAGATTTGAAATCGGATTGCCTATATTGATTCCTTTGATCAAAGATCGTTTTCTTAATATTTAAGTATCTTAATAATGCTATGTTATTTCTATGTGGAATATGATTATGTTGATCAATAAAGTTATACTATTAACTCAGACCACAATTTCATCGATCGAGCTTATCGAGCTCTTGCTTGGGGTTGGGGGCTTTGTCCCCGTTTTTTTTTTTTAGTAGAACCATATAGTGCTGCAACACTAAACATTATAGCACTATAACTTTGTACACTTTTGCACTGTAACATCATACGATGCAGCATAATTGTGCTGCAGTCTTGTTGCGTCCTGGAATATTCGCGGCGGTAGAGAAATATATAGTTTAACGTCTTAGCGTTGTACGAAGATCCAGCACACAATCAGATAAGTGAGAGGGTGTAGCGTTCATAAGAGACACCAAAGTTTTTACGTGGAAAACCCCTGAAAAAAGGGGGAAAAACCACGGGGCCTGGCCCGGTTTGAATGAATCCACTAGTATTTGTAGTCGATTACAAATGAGGCCCTTCCTTAGGAGAAGGCCTTGGATTGATGTAGCAAATGTACATCATATAGATTGCATTACATGGTAAGAGTTACATATACAGGTTTGTTTGGCCTGAAGGACCGTGGTCGGCAGGAGACCGGAGTCGGCAGGAGACCTGGGTCAGAAAGACCGTTGTCTGTTGATGGAGGTCGGAAGGACCATAGTAGGCGACAAAGGCCTGAAGAACTGTAGTCGGCAGGAGACCGTAGTCGGCAGGAGATCGTAGTCGGCCGGAGACCGTTGTCTGGTGATGGAGGTCGGTCGGACCGTATTAGGCGACAGTGGTCAGAAGGACCGTAGGCGGTAGGAGATAAGGAGTCAGGTGTTAGTCCCAGTGTCACTTGGAAGATCGGATGTTGATGGTCTGGCCTTGAGTAGGACGTCAGGTCTTAAGCAGGACGTCAGGTCTTCAGCAGGACGTCGGGACTTAACTTCGGGCCTTGAACAAGACGTCGGGTCTTTGGCAAGATGTAGGGACTGAGTGTCAGGCCTTGAACAAGACGTCGGGTCTTTGGCAAGATGTAGGGACTGAGTGTCGGGCCTTGAACAAGACGTCGGGTCTTTGGCAAGATGTAGGGACTGAGTGTCGGGCCTTGAACAAGACGTCGGGTCTTTGGCAGGAAGTAGGGACTGAGTGTCAGGCCTTGAACAAGACGTCGGGTCTTTGGCAGGAAGTAGGGACTGAGTGTCAGGCCTTGAACAAGACGTCGGGTCTTTGGCAGGAAGTAGGGACTGAGTGTCAGGCCTTGAACAAGACGTCACCCAGGGGATGGGGAAGCTCAAGGGGCTGAGGAGGAGGAGGCTCCCGCTCCTGTTCCTGAACCTAT
>NW_021319661.1:1419825-1441386 GCF_001605985.2 Dendrobium catenatum | reverse complement strand
GCGGTGGTCCGGTGGTGGTCCGGCGGCTGTCGAGGAGGAACTCCTTCCTTCTCTTCTCTTCTTCTCTCTCTTGCTTAGATCCCCTCTTGTGAAGAATGAGGGCTCTATTTATAGATTTTCTGGAGTGGCATGGTCCGTAAATAGGTGTGAGATCAGGGGCGAATAGGGAGTGGTCAAATGGACGGCCGATATTGAATCCTACAATCGTGCACCGTTCATTGGACATTTGAAGGTCTTAGTGATGTCGGAATTCTGTGATCTTGGGCTCGTTGGATTTGTCTCGTCGAGCCCTTCGATTCGAGTATAAGCTCGTCAAAATCGGAGTCCGTTTGGTAACTCAAATTGTGGTTTGAACCTTCCAACAGCACTTCGGGTCCATGATTCGGACCCATTTGGGCTCGGATTGAGTCGAATTTGATGTCGTTGGGTTCGTATTTCCGAGACGCTCAGTTTGACTGTAAGATCGTTGAAATCGGAGTTCGGATGCTCCCGGATTTAATTTTTGAAGTCTCCAACTAGTTTTTGCCTCGAGATTCGTGCCTGATCAAGCTAATTTTGTGATGATGTATCAAGTCTTAACTTAGAGATAAAGAGTGAAGAGTTGTAGTTCTCTAGAGCCAACGATACGGACGTTGTAAGTCAACCTGAAGATAAAAAGTGCAGTGTTGTGACACTCCAAACCCTTGCAGTGCAAGTTGGTCTGGGCAATTTTCTTTCTCATTTTTCATATTTAACTTGAGGGGTTGCGTCCCTTAATGTAATTTAAGTATGTCACTTTATTTATTCTAAATAATGTACGAAGTGTGAAGTAAAGAGAGGCAATGAGAGAGTGTGAGGGAAGAGTTATTTATAATTTGTCCCAAAAATTTTATTATGAATTTTCTGCTGTGGTGTGGCTCACTGATTTTTATTTTCCAATTTTGGGTTTTTACACGTAAATCCTATTGTTCATTTCCTTTGTTTTCTTTTGTGATTTATTTTCTAACATTCTACTATAAATCATGTAAGATTTGGATATCATTTGGTCAGTCAACTAATAAGCTACAATTTTCAAATATATTTCAAGTGTTTGATTTAGGTTCATTCGAACTCATATTGAATCACTTTTTGTATTATTAGGCTTGTCTTGTCAAAACGTTCAGTTTAAGTACTACAATTTTGCAAAAATCTGAGTTCATATTGTTCTAAATGTAATTTTGGAAGTTCTCGTTCAAATATACATAAAGCTTCGTATCCGATCAACATGATTTAATAACATATCAAGAAATAGAATAGTGTGGTCACATATGATATGCAAATAAAAAAAATATTATAAAGGGAGTCGCATATGATAATTCATAGTAAATTTTTACTGGTTAATTGCTTTCGTCCCTTCTAATGATAAAAAAATTCATTGCATTTTTTGTAAAGATGAGCACCTTTTACAGCACTACAGCAGATGCATAGTATTAAAACGAGATAAAGCAGAGAATAGGCAAAGAAGAAGAGAAGACTAAATCGAGAACATCCATTTCTGTATATGAGAGTATTTCATACATACTTTATTGTAGGATCACTACTAATAAATCATGCTTTCGCAACACTTTTTAAGATCTACTGCAGTGGTTTAAACACCTACTAATTTATTTGTAGCGGTTTAGAAACTGCTGCAAATCCGCTGTATTTGCATTCGCTTGAAAGACTTCACAGATGGTGATAGCGTCGCTCCTCCGACAACAGCTCAACGGAGAATAATGAAGGAGACGAGCTAATACACAAAGGAGAAGGAAAGAGGGAGAGTCGAGGGGAACAAAGAGGGGTCTGAATTGCGATAATATTAGGAAATTAGGGTTCATCGGTGGGTTTATGAAATAATATTCGTAGCGGTTTTTTTTTAGAATATTAAAATTGATGCTATAAGTTTGGAATTAAAATAAATTTTAACAGCAACGATTTAAACTGTTGTAAAAAGTGATTTTTCGTAGCGGTTTCTAAACCGCTGCTATAAAATGCTGTGGAAACATTAATTTTTTGGTAGTGATTGTATATATATATTTATATGTGAGTGTGGTGTTTGTTTTACATGTGTATGGATGAAATTGTTTTCGTTTGTTGGAATCCTACAGTTCTTACACTACATTAAATTCACGTATTATACTACGGTTCTTACCTTATGTGATTTTCCAATGAAGGAGATGTATGGGCATGTAATTGTGAGGTATTGGAGAGAGCTAGCCTGAGATTTAATAATATGTGTTTGGATTGGAAAGAAGAATGTCTGTTGTGGGGGTTGGTGGGTAGTTTCGTGTAGGAGAGGTTGGAGAGTGAATTTCAATGTTCTAGGCTAGCTTGTTGTAGGATGTTATGGGCATAAGAGGATTGGGAGAGGTGGAGCTGGTTTACGTGTTTGGATATTTGAATGCCACGGAAGTTGGCTGGTGGTCAAAGATTTTTTTATGGAGAAGTTTTGGATTGTAAGAGTGACTAGTAGATCTAGATAAAGGAAGTTTGAGACCTTTTGAGGCCTTGCATGATGATTAGACTGAAATAGAAGAGGAATTGCTAGAGAACTTTTTTTTTTAATATTATTGCCATAACTTATATGGATGGCCTAGTTGATGGTGCTAGCTAAGTGAAGAAGGTATTGTGGCTAAAAATGCTTGAACGAGTTGGTTGCATTGTGGGTTAGTTGATAGTGGATAGATGCCATCACGACATGTCCTCGAAAGAATGTTTGAGCTTTTTTCGGGTCCTTGATTTGATAGCCATAAGCATTAAAAAGAATAGAGAGATTATTATCATTTGTAAGGTTTGAAATGGAGAGATGGTTGTGAGATAGTTGAGGAAGGTAAACTAGATTGGGAAGGACAAGCTTACGGTTGCATGTAGGAAGTATCCCTTGGCCTAAGTGGGCTATGGGAAAAGAGCAGCCATCTCTGACGATGGAAATGTTTGTTCCTTGGTATTCCATAGGTTGGAAGAGGTTTTCAATGTTTTGATTAAATAATATGATGAGCACTTCGAGTGTCCATTTAGAGTTGTTTTTCGAGTCGGAGGCACTAAAGTTGTTGATGCCTAATGAGGAGTTGGGTATTGAAGCATGGCCGATTGACCCATGGAAATGTTATGGAACTTGTTCATGAATTGTATTACTCTTGAATAATTTGTTGCTTGCAAACAGCGTTCCAAGGTGACCCAAATGTCTGAGTAGGAGTCGAGGTTGAGAATGTATGGGAGAATGGTTGGCGATGGTGTGGAGCATATGTTTGCGGCAAGGTTTTAGTCTATGAGTGTCCATTGGTTAAAGGCCTGGTTTGGCCGTGAGGCACCGTTTGGCTGGACGATTAGTCGAAGAAGAGCTATTGTAGTTTCGTCAAGAAAAGAGGCGTAGTTGTTGGCATGAAAAAACATTTTTTGGATTTAGGATCTCAAGGTAGGATGGTTGTCGTTTGATAGTGAGATTGGAACTATGCACTTGATGTTGGAAATAAGAAATTTCGAGGATGGAATAGGAGTGTTGTTTGAAGGGTTTTCTGTAAAGGCCTCGTTGGTTTGAGAGGAGGGAGATGAAGCCTTTTGGAAGGTACTAGCTATGAGTCAATTGACTATGATACCATGTAAAGATACAGCACTACAACAGATGCATAGTATTAAACAAAGATAAAGCATAGTATAAATAAAGAATAAGAGAAGGTTGAACCGTGAACATCCATTTATGTATATGAGAATATTTCATACATACTTTGCTATAGCCGTGTATATATGTATTTATATGAGACTACGGTGTTTGCTTTACATGTGTATAAATGAGATTGTTTTAGTTTGTTGGAATCCTACCGTTCTTATTTATTCTGCTTTAGAGGTGGTTCTTCCATCTGTGTTGTTGCTGTTATGTAGCTGAGGGCTGGTGGTGCTTTTAATTTTTATGACGCATTTGTTGATGAAAATTCAATGCTTATTTTTATTGACAAATTTTTTTCATCCCACATTACAATAAAAACTTCAATGTAGTTTTTTGATTATATATATTTATCAAAGAAAATTGATCAAACACTTATTTTTGTTGATGATGGTCTAATTGATGACAACATTTCGTCATAAATTTTATTTTGTCAATTATCTTGATTTTTTCCAAATTACTTATAGTCACTTTCTATCTTTAACTTGCCATTTATTTTGGTTATTTTAAAGCTTAAATTTATTCAGTCAGTGTCCCTTATCCTACTACAATAAAGAAGAATTTATAGGCACATGAATGATCTACTCTCAAGTTGGGTTTGGAGTAGATAACAAGCTAAAGAGCAATGGGCAATCAGTTCTTGTTGCAGCACGTATGGTGGTTCCTATGGTGGGCAAAGAAATAATATGCATTAAGTTGCGTGCTTTGTGTTAGATCGTCGCCCTCATTCAAATCCGTCCACATAAAATGACAAAATTTTAACGATCTAGAATCTTATAAATCTAAATAGTAAGAGTTCATAAGTATTCAGAAATCTTGAGGAGCCTAAATCCTTAAAACTGTTTGGTAACATTCATGATAAATCCTATTAAATCATGTGTGACTGTTTGATTATAGAGCTGATTTAATGAGCGGACTCTTCCTCTCAAGTCAATGTATTTTGTAAATTCGGTTAAAAATAGAACTTCGGAAATCTTAGATTTAGCATGAAAAGGCGGAATTTTTCGTCTACGACGACATTCATTTGTCGTGAGATTTGGTTTTGCATTTTAGGCCGTTTGGCTGGGCTTCGCTCAAATCTGCCCCAAATTCAGCCTAAATCCTGCTACCAAGCAGCCCTTAAATCTTCCCGTCATTTCTTTGTGTTGTCCTGATACTTCAATATATAGTTTTAAACTAATAGCAAAGGCAAGAATCTGAGCGACTTTGGTGTCATATTCCATGAGATGAAAAGGTTTTGGCTTGAGGAAAATAGTTGGCTATCCTCCTCTTTAAGCTTAAGTACCATAGCGATGTATCATCAATATATAGCTTGCCGTTGAAGAGACAACAAGGACGATTATCACTACAAGAAAATTGTCAATTATCAACGGCTTGTTCCAACAGTTGAGGTAAGTTTTCCGGTAACTTACCGGTGTTTAACAAACTGCAAGAATAAACCACGTAGGAAAGGAATTCTGACGGACAATTTCTTGCGGCCAAAAGTTCTTGCAGTTCTCCGGAGGTAATTGTCGACGCCTAAGGAAAATACTGGCAGTATGTCCGGTAGTCAGTTTACCGTCGGCATTTTCGGTGGTTTATTATTAACGAACCACTGATTTAACGGCCGGTAATTCCTTAGGTCAAATGACCGCCGGTAAACAACGAATTTCCTGTGGTGTACTGCGGATGGCATCTTCACCAGCCCCCTAATTACGATCAAAGAGAAAATCGTCAACCTGAATCTGGAAGTGATGGAGTCACAAGGAAGAGGTGTTGATGTATGTAGCAGCTCATCTAATCATAACTTCGCAGGTGATCTTCATAGATGTGCTTCTCCCTCTGATGACAAGGAAGATCAGACTGAGGCAAATAACACGTGAGACTACTATCTTAATTAGAAGAAACATTTACACGCCCTTGTTAAAATGATTTATTAATAAATTTAAATATTGAGAACATTTCAAACAGTATTAACTTACAATTAATTTATGTACGTACCCTTATGTGCTTGCTCGAGCTCTGATGCGCAAAAATGCTTCTGCTAGTAAGATTCAAGAACGGGAACTCAAGTTTAGGTCTGATTTGGGATGACTTTCTTATTGCTTTTGCAACCAATAAAATTTTTAATATTTATATTAAATAAAGCTTTAAGAATCAAGGAAGTCTTTGAAAGATTGGCCAAGAGAAAGGCTACTGAGTGGAGACGGAGACGAAACAGGGAGATGGAGAGAAGAATTTCATTACATGCCGAGAGGTTATAGTCGAAATAAATAGACTAATAGAGGTAGAAATGTAAATACATAAGGTACATCTTAACGGAGAGATTTCGCTGGCTAACAGCCTCCCTCAAAATAATCACTTGAGGATTGAATGGTTAATTTGGAACGAAGGTCGGTGAAGCGGGCAGAAGAAAAAGGTTTGGTCAGAATGTCAACAATCTGATCTTTGGAAGGAATGTGAGTGAGGAAGATGTCGCTGGCGGTGATGTGTCACTACAGGAAAAGTATCTATTACCGGTGGAATTTTGCCGGTGAAAATTTTGTCGCCGATAAAACCTTCATAGAAAAAATAATTCCAACTGCTTTTCGGCGGAAATAAGCCGCCGGAAAATAAAAATAAAAATTCCAGCCCTCATGCCCAAGACAAGGACTGCTGCAGCCTAACCTGACTGTGTCTGTGGCCTGCTCTCGCCCTTGAGCCCGCCTGACCGCGTCTGTGGCCCATTCACGCCCACGTCCCGCCCGAGTGCCAGACTGTCCCGTTCACGCCCGCAGTCCGCCGTGTGCCAGCCAGTGGCCCGCTCACGCCCGCAGCCCACCTTGCTGCGCCCGCCCAAGAGCCCGCCTAACTCGCGCCTTAGCCCAGAAGTTGGGCGGGTTGGGAAAATGTCATACTCCCAACCACATTGTTGAACATGTAAATACGATTTTATAATCAGTTTTTTTTTATTTAAACTATATAATGATCCAAAATTAAGTTATTAAATAAAATTAAATATACTAACTAATTTAATTATAAAATTTAAAAATAATAAGTAATATAAAATAAAAATTAACTATTACTAATTAATTTTTAAATGAAAATTAATTAAAATAATGAATTACAATTAAAATTTAATTAAAACAAATTATTAGCTTAATAATTAATTAAATTACTATTAAAATTACTAATTACTAAAAAAATTTAAATTTTAATAATAGTTTTAAATTTAAATGTTTTTTACTTAAATTAAGGAAATAGTTAATATTTTTTTAAATCATTTTTTTTAAATCATTTAAATAGTTAAAATTTTAATCATTTTTATTAAATCATTTAAATTGTTAAAATTTTAATCATTTTAATTAAATTATTTAAAAGCTGTCGGAAAACTGGAAAAGTCGCCGGAAAATTCCGCCAGAAAGAAACCGCTGAAAAAATCCATCAAAAAAGTTATATCATTGTCTTCCGTTAGAAAACCGCCAGAAAATTCTACCGCGAATGAGTGATTTTCCTGTAGTGTGCTGACGAAAAAAGTGGTAGTCAATCTCGATGTGTTTTATTTTGGCGTGAAAGACTGGATTCTTTGCGAGAGCTATAGCAGAGATGTTGTTACAATGAATAGTGGTCGAAGATCTTTGAAGAATATGTAGTTCGACAGCTAGACGATGAAGCAAAATGACCTCGGATGTTGTTGCGGATAGCTAGAGACCTGTATTCAGCCTCGATAGAGGATTTGGTGATCATGACTTGTTTCTTTATGGGCCAGGAGATGAGGTTTGGACCCAGGAATGTATAGAACCCGGAGATAGATTTTCGGTCGGAGGTGTCTGAAGCCCAATCGGCATCGGTACTGCGTAGGTCCAGAATTGTAAGTCGTCGGTTGTGATAGGTAGACCCAAAGACAAAGTACCTTTTATGTAATGTAGAAGGCATTTTAAGGACTGGTACTCTTGAACCGTGGGTTGCTGCATATGTTTGTAGACGTGATTTGTTGTGAATGTGATGTATGGACGAGTTATGGATAGGTATTGGAGGGATCTTGCGAGCCGACGGTAGAGAGATGGATCTTGAAATGGTTGATTGTCAGTGAGTAGTTGTTTTGTGGTAGGAGCGATAGATGTAGGATCTGTTTTGCAATTATCGAAGCTAGAGTCATGAAGCAGCTTTGTTGTGTAATGTTTTTGTGTGAGGAAGTATCCTGTGCTTTTTTGAATAACCTGTATACCAAGAAACAATGAGATTTGGCCTAGTTGTTTGAGGGCGAACTGAGATTGTAGGTCTTTGAGAAGGGATTGAATTATAGCGGGATCGTTTCCTGTGATAAGAATATCATCCACATAAATTAGTAGATAAAGATGAATATGATTTTGATTGAGAATGGTCGGAATGACTGAATCCGAATCCGCGTGTTTGTAGAAGCTTGTAAGCTTTTGGAACCATTGTCACGGTGCCTGTTTGAGACCATAGAGAGATTTATGTAATTTGTATACGGAGGTTGGACAGTGACTGTCCACAAATCCGGGAGGTTGGCACATGTAGATGTCATCTGAAAGATCGTCGTGATGGAAGGCGTGGGTGATGTCGAGTTGTAGCATAGGCCAGTGGAGATCGAGTGCATGTGCAAGAAGCATGCGGATGGTTGGCATCTTTGTAATGGGGCTAAAGGTTTCAGTGTAGTTTTCTCTGAATTTTTTTATCGTAGCCCAAAGCGATTAGCTGAGCTTTGTAGCAGTTCACTTGACAGTTAGGAAGCAGCTTGGTTTTGAAGGTCCATTTACAGCCTAGAATGGGCTTGTTTGGTGGTGCAGTAACAAGATGATGCGGAGCATCTTTAGCAAGGGGACTGGAGGCATAACTTACCTGCACATGCTCTGTTAGAAATGGAGCCACTATCCTTTACTTTATTACTTGTTTTGCTTTAGTTAGTTATTTAGTCAGAATATTTCCCTTTATACTATTTTTAGAATAGGCTTGATTATAGAAGCAGATATATGTGCTAGGGAGGAAAGGGAGAGGCAGCTTTTCATTTTTCATAGAAGAATTACAGAACCAGTAGTTTTACTGTTCTATTGCTTTGTTCCTGTTTGCTCGGCTAAACTTCTGTGCAGGATCCCATTGCATCACAAGAGACCAGGTTACTTATTTCTGTAGAGCATTAAATTCATCTGTCATGGCGGCCTGCCAGTGTTCGTATTTAGGCGCTTGTTTGTATGTTGTCAGAGTGGAGGGTGAAGCAGTAGTGCTGAGTAGAGTGAAGATACTTTTGGGTTTTTATATACCAGATTTCGATCTGGTTTGTATGTGGTGAATTGGACGAGGAAGAGATGTGGGAATGGATTGAGACACATTGCTTATAGTGGACGGCATGTTAGAAGGCAATTGGTGAGGAGTGAGATGATTTCCTTGGTTTGAATTGGTAGCAGGATATGATGCAACGGAAGTAGGAATCAGGATGAGAGGGGAGGTGTTGTGGGTGGTTGAAGCAGTAGTTGAGTGGGGTGTAGGCGGTGAAGGGTTGTAAGGGAAAATGTGTTCGTGGAAAACAACGTGATGGGAAATGTGAGTCTTGTGTGTCTCAAGGTTGTAATATTTGTAGCCTTTGTGAGTGGGTGAGTAACCAATGAAGATATAATCATGCGATCGAGGAGAGAACTTGCTTGAGGTATAAGGTTGTAACCAAGGGTAGCAGAGGCAATTGAATGAGCGGAGGTGAGTATAAGTGGGAGAAATCCCATGAAGATTTTGATAGGGAGATTGTAGAGAGATGTATTTGGAAGGAAGTCTATTTATGAGGTAGTTAGCAGTAGATAGAGCATTGACCCAAAATTTATTTGGAAGGTTGGAAGCGTGTAGGACTGTGCGAGTGAGGTCAAGAAGATGCCTATGCTTACGCTCAGCTACGCCATTTTGTTCTGGCGTATAAGTACAGCTGAGCTGGTGGAGGATGTCATGCTCTTGAAGAAAGGACTTGAAGGCATTGCTGGTGAATTCTCCGTCGCCATCGGAGCGAAAGATTTTGGGGGTGGAGGAGTGTTGTGTTTAAATTAGACTACAAAAAAGTTTAAACTTAGTGAATGTCTCTTGTTTGGAGTGCATTAAATATATCCAAGAAAAACATGTAAAATCATCAATAAACACAATATAGTAACAGTGACCATCTAAACGCTACCCGCGCCTGCCCACGCGGTCGCCAAGGCTGCCCGCGCTGATTCTCACTAGTCGCGCCCGCATTGCCCGCACGCGACCGCCCTGCCCGGTAGCACCCGCATCCCGCCCTCCTGCGCGCCCGCCTGCTTACCCCGCATCCGCGCAACCACTTGCGTGCGCCCGCCTGTGTAATCGAGTTCGCGCGTCGAGCCCGCGTCCCACCTGCGCGCGCAGCGTCCTGTGTCTTGTTGGGTCAACCCGACAATCAGAAGGGTCGTGTCCGAGTTTCCGACCTGTTTGCCTACCCGGGTCGGGTTAGGGTCGACCCGATTGAACCCGGGTTAATTTCGATCCGAACCCGACTCTTGACCTGAAATTGACACCCCTACATATAAGTACACTATGGAATTCCATCAACCCAATATATGTTAAATAATTAGAATTATTATCATTTTCTTTTAAAAAATTATTCATGATAATTTTAAACATCTAAAATATGTAAAATATAGTGAATAATTGAGATCGCTTCCTGCATCTATGATCTATGTGAGATTATACAGTTTGATTAATAATTGGAGAGATTGGAATCCCTTCCTCACAAGTAAAAAACAATCAATAAAGAAGATCGAGCAAGAGGGTACGTAGAAAGGAAGCCACACGTCAGCTACAGTGATTCTTGCATGGCTTCACGTGCGTGCATGTGCATGATGAAATGATCTATCAAGAGCACGTCAGTATGGCTTAACCTTTCCAAAAGTCCTGGCGCTGCAAGGGACTTCCATATTTGACAACTGCACATCTATTAGTAGAAATAGTAATTGCATGTTTTTTTTTTTTTCATAACAAATTATTGATGCTGAAAAGTAAACTAAGCTTTTATGAATTTTTTAAAATACAAAAATTATGCCATATTTTCATTAAATGAGTTTAAATAAAAAAGAAAATTTTAAAATTTAAAGTGATGTTAGTCGTTAGGCTAACGCCCAACTCATGTTGGCATGGCCTGATTCATTCATGGGGTGCCCTACTGGTCCAAGTCTTCCGCCTCGCCCGATTGGCCCTACGCCACTTAACTCGCTCCCGGACCACGTTACGTGCCTCACTGGCCAGATTGTCCCTAACTTGCTCCTTGCCTGTGCCCAACCCACTCACATGCCCGATTGGCCCAAACCTGCTCCCGACTCCCGATTCCCTTTGCGACTAGCTATATATAGGCGCTCCACTCCTTACTCCCTTTGCGACTATATAGTCTTATCACTCCATTTTCTGTCTTGATACCTACTAGCTTCCTAGTTTTGCATTACTTCCTGCTCCCAAAACCACATGTTGCATAGGGGGGCAATTGCCCCCCTAAAAAAAAAAAATTTTATAGGAGTAAAAAAAAATTATAGGAGAGAAAAAAAAAAAATTTTCCCCTCCTAAAAAAATTTGTTTGCCCCCCTAAAAAACTCTTTTGTGCTAACTTGCCCTAAAATATCTATATATTTATTCACATATAGTTCTAATATTCTCTTTCATGCTTTTCATGAGAGTTTAATTACATTTTTTTATTTATTTTTCTTACTTAATTTTTTTTAAAAAACTTTTTTTAATATATAGATATATAATATTATTTTTTTTAATATTTATTTATTTTGTGTTGTATTTGCCCCTCAAAATTGAAGCTGATTAATTCCGCCCCGTCTTCCTCCTTTACTACTCGCAATTATGTTTATAAATGTATTGTATATATATGTATATATGAAGCAGAAACTAATGAGTTTTTGTTCTTTGTAGTTTTTTTTTAATAAGTACTCTATTTAGCTTCTGATTTTGGTGGCTGTTTGTAGCTAGTAGTTTTGGACTAACTCCATGTTTGTACTATAGCATATTTTTCTCTATATATATGTAATAGCATGTTGGACTAATCAAATAAATTTTTCCATGAACGGTGGTTTGATGATGATCCATGAACGGACAGTGGTCCGACGACGGTTAACAAAAGTTTGTCGGCGGTGCAGTGCTTGAGATTTACGCTGTGATCCTTAGAGCCTTAGAGCTCTCTCCAATATCGAGCCAAAATTTCCATTCCCGAAGAGAGCATGAGCTTATTTATAGATTTTTTGCGATTGTCATGCTCCATAAATATGAAGAAAGTTCTCTAGATAATTTTGGAGTGCTCCATCAGACGACCCACATTAATTAATTCCCTCGATCATAAAATATTTGTAAAATATTTAAGTGCCTTAATGATGTTAGAATTATGCGAACTTGGGCTCGTTGAGCCGCTCAATTCGATTGCAAGCATGCTATATTTGGATATCATTTTATCATACAATTTATGCTTTGAATCTTCCAAATGTGCTTCAACTCCTTAATTTTTATTCATTTGGGCTTGGATTGGATCGATTTTGGTGTTGTTGGTCTAACTCTTCAAGATGTTCAGCTTTACAATAAATTTGCTAAAATTGGAGTTTGGATGATTCTGAATTTAATTTTGAAAGTTGCCACTACTATATATCTCAAGATTTGTGCTGCATCGAGGTAATTGTTGGTGATGTATCAATTCTAATATGCATCGATAATTGTGCCTGACCAAATAAATTTTCATATTTATTATATTAAATTGTATTCTATTCTTGATAAAATTTATAAACCAACCAACTTTATCCCAAAAGAGATCGTGTCTGTGGTCGAGTGTTCGACGGAAGAAATTCCTCCCATCTCATCCAGGCTCGAATCCCCTATCAATAAAAAAAAATAATTAAAAAAAAAAAAAAACCTCTATCCCAAAAAATACTAAACTGCTCAACCAATCACCCTCACATTTTTCATGTGTTTTTTTTTTTTTTTGGAACCGCCCGCACATTTTCAAAGGTGAAGCTTTCATCCTCTTTGATTCATTGACTTAAATTTATGAACTATATGCGGCTAATAATTAAATACTAACATGACCTGATTGGAATGCTTTGAGGTCCCCTTGAAATTAGCAGCAGTCCAATTAATTTTGGAGGCACATATTTCCTCTCGTGGACCCATCCTCACTTCTCCACTAAATTAATTAGCTATCAATCATGGCGTTGACGATTTGATGTCACTTCATTCAGTATTTTTTTCTTTTTCTTCTCATAAAGATCAGTTGAAAGAAATGATAGATATCACATACAAAATATTGGAATTCAAAATCTTTTAATTAACAATCAAAGTTCTCAACCAACCAATAGATCAAAATGAATACTGCGTACTTCATTCTTTTTTAACTAAACCAAATATGTTATTTAGATGCCACATGAGTTTAAAATATTGAAGTTTAACGTCCTCTTATAAGGAGAACAATCAAGATGACCATCCATTATGGCTTATGTTTTGATATCCATTATTTGTTGTCAACCGATCAGCACATATCAACGAGTAACTTATGTCAACATGTACTAACATCCAATGCTCATCTTTTTAGTTGTGTAATTGCCCATTTTTATAATTAAAGAATGATCTTGCCATATGTTACGTACCTAACTTTCGATATTCCTCATCAACCATCTTATAACTCCTCTAATGATCGAAACTTGATGTTCTTCAACAATTGTTATATGACACATACCTTATCAATCACTTAATCTCCCTTACTACCCAAAAAATGACCACCTTTTGGTCCTAGCTTTCTTTGGAGAAAATTTTGACCCCTCAAGTGTATTAGTCTTCGCAGCGCACTACAATCACATGAGAAGTATTTTTTTTTTTTTAAATTGAAACCCATTGAGGGGCTTACGCGTTTATAGAAAATAGATTTACAACAAGTCCTTAAGGGGACTATAAGCTCAACTAGAAAAAAATGAAATACAACCAAAGAAAAGAAAAAACCCTAGAGAGCCACAAGTCCCAATCTAATTATAATAACGAAAGACAGGAATCAGCAAACTATAGTGCAGCCAGAAGACTAAGAAGTCCATCACTCGACTCTTCCAAACTTCATTCTTCACTTGACAAAGCCTCCAAACTTCATTCTTCACTCTTCACTCTTCCAAACTTCTGTCTCCAAACCTAAATCCGCATCCGAAAGAAGCAAAATAACATTTCTTCTCTATTACAATCACAGCCTGCATCAAAAACAAAGAAAAAAACTGCACCAGCAGACAATTAAATCATTCAAAATATAACTACTATCAATATAAAATGATTAATCACATAATTGGATATAGAAACCCCTCTATACCAGCAGTCAAGACACCACTACAGCAATACAAAAAGCCAAGCTCCAAAGACCAAGGAAAAAAAACTTAAAATCAGCAGACCCCAAAACTTCACACCAGCCAAACCCCACAACAAACAAAGCAACTAACAGTAGCTATCACATGAGAAGTATATCATGTTTCATGTATATAATATTAATTAACATCTTTTTAAATATGAGGAAGAGAGCCATTTATAAAGCTTGATGCATGCATGCCAATGAAATAATTTAAAAATTGGGATAGGCCTCGCAATATTTTCCTTTCTAAGATTTTTCTTGAGAAAATTATGTATCTCATGCATGTTTCTCTCAGCTTATATGTTTGGGTGCTTAGCATTTTGAATGAATATTTGCAGCACTATCTACAAAGACATCTCTTATGTAATTCCTACATATTTTTAGGTATCTTCCCACTACTAAAAAATGTGGCTTTTCACAGCCCTTGCTATTGGCGGTTTAAAAACCGCTGTCAAAACTAGGCTTTATGAGCGGTTTAAATCGGTGCAAAAACCACAAATTTTAATTGCTTCTATAGCCGAAACCCTACTAATACTGGTTGGACTATCGCGAACCGCAATATCTCCTTTCGTTTGAGAATATATATATATATATATATATATATATATATATAATCAACTCGCAGAGAGATTTTTTTGAAAAAATTGTATATGGAACCTCTTATAGAAATTTTTACAAATAACTTTTATCTCCATTCATTTTGCAATGAGACTTATGATCTTCTGATTTTTTTTTCTTTGACGTCATAATTTCAATAAAAGTAAATTTAGCACGAGTTTTTTTAATGATTTCCAATTGGTCTTTTGTCCCCTATATATATCTATCCATCCTTCTTCTTTCTCTACCTTCGCAGAATAAATAACCACCACAGCTTCCTCCAGCTTAAAACAGCTTTCTCTTTCCTGAGTTTTCCCCATTGCAAGGGAGGAATCCACTGACCACTCCATGAACAGAGATCAATACTCAGCCTCAGGTACCTCTGAGGAGAGTGGCTGGACCTTTTACTTTGATGACTTTCTAGCTTCTCGGAAGCGAGAGCTCCGCCCATCTTCATCCTGTGTCTCCATTGCCTCCATTACTTCTTTGGTCTCTGATGCTGCTTCGCATGTTGCAAGGAAATCTACAGTAAAATCAGACCTTAGCTTGAAGAAAAGAAAAGCCGAAGGAGTCTTCTTTTTAGAAGACGACTCTTTGGAAGACACTGCTTGCTCAACGATTAATAGCCCAAAGGTTTATCAAACTTGAATTTTTAGTTTTTTTTTTTTTTGAATTCTTATGTTAACCATTATGTTCAATTTATTTTAATGAGTAGGCTGTTCGAATGGAGGGAGATGACAAAAATGTTTCTCAGATAAATAAGGTTATCTGAGAATATATATTGTTTTCGGTAGGGAAATTTCGGGTTGTTTAAGGTTGATTATTTATAATTTTTTTGTTAGGAGGAAGGAGCTCATAGCGAGGAATGTGGACCGGATTACATGAAGGAAGCAAGAGAGTGTACTGAGATGAAGAAAAGAGGACCCTGCCTTCTTCCTTTGTCAATCTTTGTAGATTTTCTTGCATAATGAACACATTCTCTCTCTCTCTCTCTCTCTCTCTCTCTCTCCCCCTCCCCCCCCCCCTCCCCCTCTCTCTCTCTCTCTCTCTCTCTCCCCCCCTCCCCCCCCCCCCCCCCGCGTCTCTATTCCGGTCTGTAACTTATGCAAGTTTATATAATCAAATAGGAAAGTGGCTTTTCTTGATATGAACAACATAAACTGAGCTTCGAGCAGGTCTTCTTACTTCAAGCTTTGTTTGATATTTAGGTTAGGAAGGAGCAACAAAGAGAAAAGCTAGTTTAAAATGGGAGAGGGATGTCTTAGAAAAAACGATTCATTTCTCTAATGTAAGAATTCCAATGTGAGTTTCTACTACTAAGCCCGAAGCTTCTCATCTCAATAAAGCCTAAACCAGTGGCACCTCCTAACTTCTTAACAAAAGATCTCCCTCCTACAAGCACCGGAAAATTAATCTCCTTCCTTCAATCTACCCTTCCCTCCCACTTCTTCTCTTTATTTGTTTGTGGTGATTGAATGCAAAAACTCTTCTTATAAGCTTCTAGCTATTTATAGTGGAAACATATCTGTATAAGTTTGGAGATAAATTGTTATAAGATACCACAAGAAATTTGAACATTTCTTAACATTATAATAAAATTTTATTACAATTCTTATACTGTCAATGAATAATCTTTTTAAGATTTTGATATTATTGCAAGATCTTCAAAATATTCTCGGAGCTCATGAAAATGGATGTCAAAGAATTGCCTTTAAAGATATAGAAGATTCAACCTTAACTTATTAAGATTTTATTATAAATAACAAGTTTTAGCTCCATAATTCCATAAAAAAACATTTCTTTTTGTCCTCAACAATATAGTTTATAATAATAATATTTATCTGACAATCAATTAGCTAGAAACCATCTGTTAAATCAGGATGATTATCAGATGTTTTATGCATAAAACTGTTTTAAAGTCATAGGTTAATCTTTTCATCCTACAATATTGATATTATTTTACCACATCTAATTCTCTCTCATCACAGTCTTAGGTTTTTTCCCAGGATAGATTCGCGGTTGGATTTTATAGATCCCAAGCTTTATTTGTGCAAAATAAAAATCCTATCAGGCTGATAATAGATTGTTAAATGCAGAGTCCGAACGGAAGAGCCATCCAAATTCTATGAGGGCACACAGTAAATACTCACAGAATTTGGACAGTTCTCCTGTCCTGCCTCTGCACGTAATAGTTTCTCCATATTTGGACATACATGTGCCGGCGAAGACATCTAATGACTCCATAAACATATTTTCAGAGTGAAACATTCATCCACAAAGTTGAATAATTAGTGCCAAACCTTATTAAAATATCTGTCAAAGGTATCTCTGCATCCTTAAAGCAGGAATTGAGCAACCTCCATATGAACAAAAGGATGAGTAAAATCCAACGATTGTTGAATTATTAAATAACAACATGGTGTCTTTGAATTTCCTGCACTGTTGGTAATCTATAAAGCCCCACTTGGAACAATGAATTATGGAAACCTAGGATCCCACAGCATTTATATTTGCTCAGGCATGTCACATGGCACCTCTGGCTTTGCTGGCAATAATAAAAAATTTTAATTACAAAGATAGGTTGTGGGATCCTTTCTATATTCCCTGACAAAAAGCAATGGCATGTTTGGTTAGATCAAAGAACTGGTAATTAGGTTGAGTTAATAATTCTATTAAGTGATGCTCGTTTTTATCTGAACATTCTTTCTTCAATATATTTATTGTTAAAATTTTAAAAATGTATTTTTAAGATGCCAAAAGTCATTTTATAGTTATTTTTAAAGTTAATGAGCTAAAAATGATAATTTAAATTACTACTAAATAATCAAGCATTTTAAACAAGTTGCTTGTGTTTATGAATAAAAGTAATTTAATATAGAAAAGTAAAGACTATCATATTAAATAAATTTGTAATTACGTATTAAATGAGTATATTATCATGCCTCAATAGAGCTTCTTGACGAGTTTATTCACGAGCATTAAATGATATTATTTATGATCACATAAACAAATTTAACATCAAGCTATCCAAACTTGTTTAGTTATCCATTGAGTATTTATAAAATAGTTCAAACTTGTTCTTATAGTTAATTAAATGATAATAAATGAACTTTTAACAAGCCAAGCTATAATCAGCTTGCCAAGTTGATTCCTTTGTAGCGGTATTTGGTGGTTTTAAAATTCATCAAGATTATATATAGTACTTTGATTAAAATATACTCACCCATCTTTTCTCCCTATGAAGACCTGAGTCATTTTAAGGAAAAATTATTAGGTGCGCAGTGCGCACCGTCAGCACTCCGCACCTAATAATCTCTCCATTTTAAGGACTAGGACATGATTCCTATACTTGGTACTTGCATATTAAAGATGAGGGGGTCCATTGTTTAATCCAAGTTACTTCCAGGAATTTCATATTGTTTTGTAGTTATTTGATACTTTCTTAAGTTTCTCTTAATTTTTTCACTCCATATGTAGTACCATAGATAATGTTTGATTTCTTCTTCATACTCATTTGTTTTATCAGAATTTGGATTACTTTATTCTTTGCTGCACTTATATCTTGAGCTAGTGAGAATAAAAACTCCTTTGGCTTAACTTTTTTGTGGTAATCAGTTTATTTCTTATTGACTGGACCGACTGGTTATGGTATAGAACACTGATTAATGCGTTTTTTTTCTGTCGCGTCCCTTTCAACTGAGGGGACATTAAATCTGGACTGCACTTTTCACTTATTTAATATGATGTTTTGAAGTAACCCAAAGCATTTATGATGAATAATAATATATCACGACAAGCAATGGGTTTCTAGGAGTATATAGCCCTGCAAGGTTATGAGTGCAATACGCTAGCTTTCTGCATTGAAGAATAAAACAATTAGTCTTTCTTCATATATATTACATAAAAAGAAGAGGATGGAGATGTGAGAAAATGGAAGAAATAAGATGCTGGAAGGTTGTCATTAGTTGCTTTTCTGGATGATTGCTGCTTATGAATGATTGGTTGATGAGGAAAATTCACATGATCGATTAGTTAATTATATAATTTTTTTTTATTTGTGAATGGAATTCTGCACATATTTTTCAGAAAAGAGAAAGATCCATTCTTGCAGCATCATGGAAGTTCATATAAGTTGTATCACTAATCATTCAGTCAAAATGAGTAAAACGAATAAAAGTTTGAACATGCGCAACAAGCAAAAATTAAACAGAGGCCTTATGATGACCCGGTTAGGAAAGTTGAGGTGTTAGATTTGACTTATGTTAAGAAAGATAGAGGTAGACCTAAAAAGGCTTGGTTAGAAAATATTAGAAATGATCTTTATTTATTGGATTTAAATGAGAATTTGATTTTTAACAGGGCACAATGGAGAAAAAGGATTCATGTAGCCGACCCCATATAGTGGGTCAAGATGATGTTGTTGTTTAAAAAAAAAAAAAAAAAAAAAAAAAAGATGATGTTGTTGTTGTTGGACGTCAAGCACTGTCCGGATATCAACCAGAATGCGCCACGTCACCCTTCGCATGCTATCGCAACTTGGTACTGCTCGGTACCGCTCGGTATTGCGACTCGGTATGACTGACGTGGCGCATTCTTGTTGGTTTCCGGACGGCATTTTTTGTCCGACCTCCACACATAATAATTTCTCGTGCAACAAGATATCACAGGATTATGAAGCAAAAAATGCATACCTCAAATTATTTGATGAAAGTTCTTTAAAATATATAATTCACCAATGCAATAATTGATCTAGCATTTTAGACAATATTATATAAAAATGAATAAAAATAAGGATTCACAATGCTGATCTCAAATAGTAGAGATATGACACCCACCCCAGAAACCTGCTGACCCACACTTGATTGGGCCCCACATAAGAGGCGTTGCCGCTCGAGGGAAATCAAACACAAGAGGGTTAAGGTAGTTTTCACATTACTCTCACAAAACTTCATATAAGTTGAATTAAAATATCATAACAAAACCAAGAAATGGTTAAGGAGAAAGAAGGGGGATAGAGATGAAGAGTTGAGTCTTTGAAGAGTTTTTGCAAACTGTAGGAAATCAGAAATGAGGGAAATGAACAGCCAAAGTTTGTTGGCTTGTCATGTTGATTTAATGGACATGGCCAATATTGTAGTACAGTGCATGAGCCATCATCAGAGTCCAGTGCTGCTACAGTGATCTCTGCAACTGTCTTTTCCTCTTGTATGTTAATCTTCTCCATACTAGTTTAAGGTAGTTCTCTAATCAATGGCCAACAACTCAGTTGTTTTACTCTCGATCTATCCTTCAATAATTTCATCAAATTTTTTTTCCCGATATACTTGCAGATTAATCTTTACTGTCCACAGAAAATTCATCATAATTAGTTTTCATTTGGTTTTCCAAGGAGATGTTGGCTTCACTTGCTTTTAAGATTTCATTTGGAACTGATTTCTTAATGTTTCTTAAAAATATTTTTTAGCTAAAATTTTTTAGTTTTTAATTAAAAATGAATTTTAAGAGCATTAAAAAAACAGTCCCAAATAAAATCAAAATATCACTGCTGATTTTCTAAAGAAGTGCTGTAATCAAGAATAAAGTTATATTTTATGAAATCAAAAAAGTTCTTCAAAATATTTTTGAAAGAGAGGTTCAATCACTTTTTTTAATAGTTTCGGAGCAATATACTAACTCATAATCCAATCACTATAGAAAAAAAGGGTTTTGATAGTGAAAATTTTGAGCTTTTGTGACAATTTTCGGCACACAAAAAGCCAACAATGATTATAAAACTGCATGCTACAAGACCGTCTTTGAGTATGGCAAATTATTAATTCGGTCATTGGAGATTGGTCCGGATATTAATAAAATACTATTTTAAAATAAGCGCGTCAAAAGCGTAGGTAAAGCGAAGTCAAAGCGCAGTCAAAATGCACCTAAAGCGCAGTCAAAACGCACCTAAAGCGCAGATGACATGGCATGCATGTTTGTATTGGATGTCCGAATCTATTCTGCGCGTCCGATGACCGGATACAATAATTTGCCCTTTAGTACATTCCGCCGCAAACGTCTTATGCAGCAATTTTTCAACCACTAAGGTTTTATATTTATGACAGCACTTTTCACATTATTTTAACAGCCAATAATAAATCATAATTTTTTTTAAGTATAGAATTAAAACAATAAAGAGAGCTCATAAACATAACATCTAATGAATCAGAAATATTTCTTCTTGTAATCACCTCCTAAAATATTTAAATTAGCAAAACTAACACATTTCAATTTTTTTCTAATACTTTGATGAATTTATAAACTAATCAAATTACCATATATCAAGCTGAACATGGTTAAATGAAGTCTTGTTTATATTTGATTAATTACGTGAAATTGACACCCCTACTCCCTATTATTAATAATTAAATTATAAATAAGTTACATTCTAATAAAAAATAAAATAAAAATTAATAATTTATACCCTATGAATAATAAATTAATAAAAATAATTTTATATCATCTCTCTTTTATCTTTGAATGAAACTCACACGACTCAATGTACAACGGCGGAGTGAGGAGGGGGCCTGCGGGGGCACGTGCCCCCTCCGAAAATTTTTTTTTTTATTACTATCTGGCGATTGGGGGGGACTGGCGGTGCAAATTTGGACATTTAATACACATTATTTCATTGCCTATTAGGCTGCCTTCAACGGTTCAAAATAATAATAAAAAAAATTTGCCACGGAACCAAAATCTTTCGCATTCCCTAAACCAGAGCACGCAGGCCTTACCTGTACACAGTGCAAGGTACCCGCCGTCCGCCGTCTGCCTTCCGTCGGTGCTCCGCCGTTCGCCATACGCCGGTGCCGGTGAGTCCGCGCTTTCCCATTTCTCTCACAGCGGCTGCTACTCTGAGCTCTCCATTCCATTATTCCATCTTGGATCGGGCCGGCTGCAGGTAAGGAACTTAACTTTTTATTTTTTTGTTATTTTA
>NW_021319661.1:1347939-1416676 GCF_001605985.2 Dendrobium catenatum | reverse complement strand
ATATATATATATATATATATATATATATATATATATATATATATATTATTCTTTCATATAATATAGACCACCTCCTTACAAGTATATATAGTATTAAGGGGTTATTCATCAGCCTCTCTCCTTTCTTATCTATACATAATAATGTCAAAGAGGTTGATCTCTTGACTCCTCTATCTTCTTATATAATATAGACCACCTCCTTACAAGTATATATAGTATTAAGGGGTTATTCATCAGCCTCTCTCCTTTCTTATCTATACATAATAATGTCAAAGAGGTTGATCTCTTGACTCCTCTATCTTCTTATTTCTATATACAATGACAAAGGGTTGGTCCTCTAACTCCTCTACATCCTCTCCTGCTTTTACATTATTCTCTTATTATACCTCATCTTTAACCTCAACAAAGTCAAATGTTGGGGTAATGGCAAATACCTTCATTCTCCCCTCCTCCTCCACTCTTCATCTTTAGATGTTTTCTATCTAAAAAATTATGTATAATATTAATTAGAGCATATGATTTTTACTCTAGCATTATCGGGTTATCGTCCAATCTAACACAACTCTAGAAATAATTAAAGACATAAAGCTAGCTACTTTATTCCTTCTTGCAATGAAATAAGCTAACTTCTAGATGAATGTGCTTCTATTGCAACCTCAACTCTCTCCTCAAAAATAGGGAAGCTTACTTTCTTTTAAATAATTAAAATTGAGATAGACTAAGTATGAGTATGTACAATTGACTTGTAAAAATCATCTTAGTAGCTCTACGCTCCAACTTAGAATGGACAACTTCTTTCAAATAATATGATAAAGAGTAATAGTGAGCATATCATACATTGATATCCTTAAATATAAATAATGGTAAAAAAGGCACTCATATCATTATTCATAAACTGTAGCAATCCTTATATTTGAGCACCTCGTCACTCGTTTAGCTTAACATCCTTATTGTTTTCTTCCCAAAAAGCTAAACACATCTCTTCTCCAATTATGGGATGGCTCCATAAGGCTAGTATTATAGTGATATTGCATATATATTTATAAATTCTGGGTTAAGACATTCTTATTTAGGGTAGTTTACTTTTATTGCACCAAGCTTGTCTTTAGCTCTCAAAGTATTTTCTCTCACGACATCCTATCCTATGGGTATCTAAGAAAGTACCTCCTCATCTTTGATCAAATTAAGCATTTTTGTGAAACAATATTGTGTTTGTCAATATTGAGGAAGATACCATCCACAAAGCATATCCCAAGCTTTTATAGATAATCTTTATTAGTGCATTTCATTAAAGTATATTTTAGGTATGTATTTTTGAATTTTTTTTCTCCATCCAAAAATCAAATGAGTAGTTTGATGCTTTATATTATCCTCTTGAATTCATCATCAGAAAAAAACTATTTGGAATTCACACATTTACAAAAAAAAAAAAAAAGGTTAGCAATCCTAAATGTCATGTTACTCCCTTCATGTTGAATATAATGGAATGCTTATTTTTTTCATTATAATCAAACATCCTTAGTAACAATTGAAGTATGCGAGGCACTAGAGAAATTGCATTTCGTAAGCTTTAAAGAGTTAACTAAAATGGGATATCTCTGATAGGGCAATGAGGTCATTAGTTTCTAATCACTTTACTAGTTTCTTCATACATGCCTAGTTCAATATATGACATGAGCATTATAATGTCTCTTATCTGACGATATAAGATTATATATCTGCATACACAACATAACAACTCAAATGAGTAAATTGTAAGAGATGTGATGCTGACAAAAATACATCTTCGAACCATATTCAATACTAATTGAATAATCTTAGATCATTTTCGAACAATCTTTAATAATGGTTGAACCAATTTTAAAAAATAATCAACCCATCCTTGACATATTCCATGAGTCTCCATAAAGACTTCAACTCACAATTGATAAAAAAATTAAGTTGTCTTTGATGTATTAAGTGCCTTAGTTGAATCATATTCAAACCTTCTTCGATTCAACAACATCGATACGATGAAGGGTTGAATAAGGCTATAATATGTCAAATTTAGTTTAAAATTATGTAATCGTGGCTTGAATAAGTTACGGTGGCTTATCAAATGGGCTGATCATTTAAAAAAAATGATTATGATTCCAATATTGCTATTTAATCATCATTCTAACTACGAATATGTTGGGATATGGCTTTAACATGATATGTGGCACCTAACAATAAAGGGGCTTATGATTTTAGATTGAGAAGCTTATTTTCAGTCATAACTAACAAATAAAAAAAAAATACTAATATTTGAAGATGATGAATAAAAACGATCATCATTATGATTTATTTTTTTGCCACAATTTAAAGATGTATGCCTTGCAATAGTTGGAAATGAAGAAGGTGATTGAAAAAAAAAAAAGATCAATGAGCTCATATGATCAAAATATACATAATTATTCATCGAGAGCTTTGACTTTAATTGTTAAACAAAATAATATTTAGAAACTGAAGGAATATTCAAGCCCATTTTTTCAATAAATGAAATAATATCATATATATAATTTTTTATAATTAGTTTTTATTTCATAAATTAAAATTAAATTATGCATCATTATAATTTATATTAAATAAGATATATTCGTTCAATGGTTAAAAAATTAAATAATTATAAGTTTTAGAATTTCTTTAATATGTAATTTGTAAAATTTATTGACGTAGTATTATTTTTAATTGTCCTATACATCACGATAGAAATGAAGTTCAGTAAAAACATCGCTGCGCAGGCGAGCGAGAGAGAGAGAGAAGAGACGGGAGGGTCCTCCTTCATTTCCCGAGAGAGAGAGAGAGAGAGTACTTCTTCATTTCCTTCAGATCTCACTTTCGACAAACCCTAATAGAGAACAGGGATTTTTCCAATCTCCGGAGCCATGATTTCCTCCAGCAAGCTCAAAGCTGTCGATTTCTATAGGTCAGACATCCCATCCCTACTTAGACGATTGCAACGATTATCTGATTCCCATCCCTCATTTCAGCACTCATCGTTGATGGGCGATTGTATGATCTTCTCATCGGCATTCGATCTAGATCTTCTATCATTCTCTTTACGGAATAATCAATGAACTTAAAAGTAATCGCTTCTAATGCTGAATATTTCTGCTTCGCAGGAAAATTCCTAGAGATTTAACTGAGGCTTCGCTATCTGGAGCAGGATTGTCCATAATAGCGGCGCTTTCTATGGTGTTTTTGTTCGGAATGGTGCATGCTCTTCTACTTTTTTGACTCATTTTATCATCTAACTGATTGAATGTTTAATGCTTGCATTGTGCTTCGAGTTGCTTGCACGATGATCGCTTACGTCCTGTTATTATTTTTAATTATACTAGAAAAACCGTGGATCAGTTAATTAAAAACTGAGTGTTGTTTTGATTCTTTTTAACAAGTTTTTGTTGAAAATTTTATGATATTTCAGGAATTGAATGATTACATGACTGTAAATACATCTACAGCTGTAGTTGTTGATAGAAGTCCTGACGGTGAGTTCCTGAGGATTGACTTCAACATAAGGTAGATTTTTTCCTTACTTTTTTATCTTAGTAATTAATGAACTTAGTTCCTTTTTTTATTTAGTCTTCTTATTTGCCCAATTTTTTCAATATGTTTTATTGGGCACTTCTAGAACTAAAATGACATTTTGTTTATTTTTTTAGTTAATATCAGTATTCTGAACTCCAAAGCAGATAATACATGAGATGGTCTTTCTGATAAAACAACCCGTGGAACGCCTGTTGGGGTCTTTTATCTTTCTGATTGCTTGGTTATTTGCTGCATCATTTATCGTTTGTAACATGTTTGCATTTGCAGAGAGAAAAAGGAAATAATATTTTCCCTCTTGCAAAACTGCTTTCTAAAGCCCATTCCTGGGTTGGTAGTGGCGGGTTTCATGAGTTGGGAAGGTGGCAGTGGTGTAGGGGAGGGGTGGGATGGTTAACAAGGATTGGGGGCAGTGAGGTGAGTTGTGGGGCTAGGGGCCTTTTTTAGTTGGTGTATGAGCGAACTTTAAAATGACTATGCTTGATGTGGTATCTCAATCTCATTTTCCCATGCGTAGAAAATTAGATTTTGTGTGCAAATAATGTGTCAGTTCAAATGCACGGTATCATTGGAATTCTGCTTTTTTGTTTGGGATTCCAATATTGATGCAATAAAAAAAAAACACAACTAAGATTGCAAACAAAAAGTCTTCCTTTAATATAAATATGACAAACATAAATCATATAACTTATATTACTTTTGAGAACAAGGATACAAGTGAGGCTGGAATCATGGATAGAGAAGAAGAGGATAGAAGACCAAGACGATTTTTAAGAGGAGAAGGGGAAATGAGAGTAGCTCGCAAGCTAAAAAACCCGCAGGTTTTTACATTCCAAGCATTTTCACACAAAACTTCCTTTTTTACTGCAGGAAAAACAACCACTATTTATAGGGGGAAAAAGAAAAATCATTTAATGCAAGGTAATTAAAACACCACCCAAATAGTCACTAGAATTCCTTTGAAAACCACATCAAATAGGACCGAAGGGACAATAGATCGGGGGAAAGCGAGGCATTAAAACAACAGTTAATGGGCACAAAAGTCAAAGGGACAAGCGGACAGCTACCCAAACCAAAGGGACAGCATTGGGAACCAAACAACATTTTTAGGAAGTCCAAACAACACACAAGGAAGTCCAAACATCATTTTTGGAATTCCAAACAGCACCTTGATTGCATCAAATATTTATCTGAGAATTTGTTTCATTTAATTTTCTTTTGTTTTATGACTTTTATTCACTTTATCAATTTAGACTTTTTTTGTTTCCTCAGAAAGCCCTATGGCTTGGCGAATGTTAGTTGTGTTCTTATTATTAGTCGCTTTCTCAAAGCTCTAGGTGTATCTGATTTTCATTGTCTCAATTCTGTAGATGTGTTGGCCCATGGCAATAATACAATTTGTGTATTCACTATACGCATGAGGAATACAAAGAGGGGCATGGGAGTTTTTTGTTTCACTTTTTTTCCATTTGCTTATGTATGACTACCTTAAGGGTTATAATTATTGATCTCTCATGTACTACAGTGCTTTTAATTTGATTGTTTGACCCAAGAAAAATCTGTTTTGCAGTTTTCCTTCACTTTCCTGTGAGTTTGCATCGGTAGATGTGAGCGACATATTGGGCACAGTAAGTTTTTGTCTTTCATTTGGTTATAAATGCTGTCCATCTTATCTGAACCTTTTCCTATTTGAGTGTGAAGGACTAATCACCTTATTTGTTGTTTTGGAAATTGCAGAACAGGCTAAACATTACAAAAACTATTCGAAAGTTTTCAATAGATCCAAATTTAAAGCCAACTGGATCTGAATATCATCCTGGACCAATCCCCACAGTTAGCAAGCATGGGGATGACTTTGAAGAAGAAAGCGGTGATGGTTCAGTTTTAATAACTACTGCCAGTTTTGACCAATATGCTCATCAGTAATTACACAATTCTCACATACCTTATTTTCAGCATCTCTTTGTTCTGTATTCAATAAAATGCAGTGGCCTTAAAAAAATAATGCATGTTGACAATTAGTTTTATTTTTCTTGTTTTCTTATTGCAGATCATCACCTAAATCTCCACTCTTAGCTAACAAATAGCCGCTTGTATTGGGTGCTTGTGCTTAAAGTTAGTAGCCTGCTATGTCCATCAGTTAGATTAGAATGAACTTTTGATCAGATGAGGCCATGCCTCATATCATTGTTCACTAGGGAATTTTAAACCTATTAAAGCCTAATTATTAGGATATTGGTGTTAATAGATTAACATCAACTAGAGGCTTGTTTTAATTTCATATTTTTCTGAAACAACCTCTTTGTAATAGCTAGCCATAGTGAGGTTGCCTCCATCGTGGTTTGTGGGCAATGTTTTTGGAGCATTAAAACATTATCTCAGCTTTTTAGAGGTGGGATTGCATAAAGTAATTGAAGAAATTGTTTTGAGGGAAATTCAAATTCTATTTCATTCATTAGAATCATTATATATATATATATATATATATATATATATTCTCTATGAGAATAAACAGAAAAAGAAGGACATTTAATATAATTAATTATAACAAATAGAAGAGGAAAGTCATTTAATCTAATTGATTCTAATAATTATATCTCACGAATCTTAAAATCAATCTGACAGATCTTGGTGTCAGAAGAGGAAATCTCCCACTACAGCGCACGAATTGTTAACCTATCAAAGCCGTGGGCCCCCTCGTTGACGTGTGATTCAACACTCCCCCTAAAGTTGGGTTGTACAGGTTGTACAATCCTAACTTGCAAACAAACTTATCAAATAGAGAGCCCGGTAGCGCCTTTGTTATAACATCGGCAAGTTGTTCATGAGTTGAGTATATACAACTTTACTATATATATATATATATATATATATATATATTATAATATTAACATGTCATATTGTATTTATTTTAAGGAGTTCGTCCATTCATTTGATAGACATGTCATATTTAGGTGGTTTGATTGTTATTAGAAGAAAAATATCAATTTAAGTTTTCATCTTCTCCTTTTTTTTGCCTTTGTATTAGTGTTCCATTCGGAAATGCATTACTATTTTAACATCTTTACAAGCATTAGATACTGTTGCATCTTTTTTTATTCATTTGGATGCATATATTCACACAGAATTTACTATTAATTATGATAATTATAAGTTTATGAAAGATGTAAATCAAAGTTATTAAAATTCAAATCATGTGTTAAGGTAATAGTTTGTCTAAACCCATAGAAATTTTAGATTGAAGTACTTAAAAATTAAATGCTAAAAAAAGGGATTATATAAACTCATAAAAATTTTGGAAGAGTGCTTATAATTTTTAAATCCTAGGAAATTCTAGTACTTCTTAGTTTTTATTATATCTGATTTAATCTTATGTCAAACAATTGTTGGAGCCAAGATTTTTCAAATTAGAAAACATTTGTCCAAATCTTAAAGTTTACAATGGCTGAGAGCCTGAGAACACATTACATTGAGATGAAAGATGAATTTTTAATTTATTAAATTCTTTTTTATTTTTTAAATTTCAGGAGTTTTATTGTTGTAAAATTCTAAATGTACATATGCTTATGATGTTACCTTTTCATGAAAGTCAGTTTTACAGGAATTTTTGATTTTTTTTTGCACGGATTCCCTTATACCATCAGTTATTTTCTTCATCTTTTGTTGTAATTGGAATTTAACGACTAATCTTATATTTGTGTAAAGAATATTAACTAAACAATCCATATGAGTCAAATTTTAGTCAGCAGAGTTTATTGGTGCAGCTTGTTTTGAGCTGTGAGTTTTGAAGGCTTTTGTGTTTGCTACAATGGAAGATTTTTAATTTGCGTTGTTTTGTTTGCTGGTGGAGGTGGTGTTTTATCCTGTAGTCAAAGTGTTCCAACAAGTTGTTTTTCTACTGGTTTTATTACTGCTTTGGGCGATCACATTCAGGATTATAATTCTTGCTAGAAATTTGCAAGATTTTTGGTTGATGTCATTTCATGATCTTTTTTTTTGCAACTTTGGTGCTTTTTTGTTTGACGGATATGAAAATTAAGGGGTAGTTTGGTTTGAAGTAAAATGAGTGTAAAATATTCGATTTTGAGAATATTAGTGTTTGGTTTGATTCAAAATTAATGCAGTGGGCATATTTGAAATTCTCAGATTTGGGAGATTTCCAAATACACAATAAATTCATTGTCATTGTCATCGCTCGCTGCGAGCTGCCATCATTGCTTCCCGCCACTGCCGCTGTTAGCTGCCACTCTTTGGTCACCACCACTATCACTGGTCACCATCCACCTCTGACCACCACCACTCACCTTCGGCAATTGCTGACTGCCACCACCGCCAACCACTGCCTCTTGCCGCTACCCACTGCTTCTTGCCGCCACTGCCGCCATTACTGGCCACCAACTGCCACCTTCTTTAGACTTTATATTGCATTCATTTTACTTCATGCTGAACAAAAAAAAAAAGAGTCTTTTATGCAATCCTTTTACATTCACCCAAACAACTCCAAAGTATTCATTTTACATTGCATTCTTTTTTCGGCCAACAAAACAGCCCCTAAGAGAGTTTCTAATTATAAAATGGTGTCTGATCATGTAGAAAACATTCCAATTATGTTTTTGAATAATTTTTTTGGATGTTCTATTGATGAGGACATCGAAGATCAATGGCTACGATCGTGTCTATTTATTTTGATGTATTTTATTTGTTATTTGTACTTTTTTCTTTCTACCCTCACTTGAGGGCTTCGTTTTATGTTTGCCCTAGGGGCAATTGTGTCTTATTATTTTCCTTCATGTATTTGACTATTTAAGCCCTCCCCTTCCTCTTGGAAAGGGGATGATGAATATTGATATGAAAATTTTGGTTTTGGATCTCTTTGTGAGTTCTAGAGTTCTCTTTGTGAGTTCTCAAGTGAGGAAAGCCTAGGAGAGGCTCCACCCGAAGTACCCAACATCCACCTTGGTGAGCTCTTGGTTTTATTTTATATTTTTGTTGTTTTCTCCTTCCCCACTCAATCCCTCATCCACTCGACCCGTCCCTTTTCCCCCTCCCCCTCTTCCCGTCTCTCATCAACCGTCCTAGCCCAAGCAGCCAAAACCCGCCGACTCACCCCACCTGTCCCCCCCCCCCCATTGCCGCCGGCTGTGCTAGCCGTCAGCCCCAGCCAGGCCGCCGCCTCCCTACTAGCCCCGCCCCCTCTGCCCAGGAGCAAATCCCGCCGGCCCTCTTCAGGGAAATTTGAATTTCTCTCATTACAACCTCGTTAATTCTTTCCTAAATAACTCACCACAATTAAGAAAGGATTTAATTGAGCCCTCATCTAGTTTGAATTCAAATTTTGAATTCCCCTCTTCTTTTCCCATTAAAACCAAAACTTCCCTAATTAATTAAAATCTGAATTTAAAATCAGATTTTAATTAGTTCCTTGGGCCCCACCAATTCACCAAACCCCCTCCTCTCCTTCTCTCCTTGCTTGGCCGGCCACCCCATCTAACCTTTTCTCTCTCCACTTGCCACCTAAGCCTCCACTAATTCAATGCATTAATTGTAATTGACTTGGATTTCAAATTTTATAACCTCCTCCACCCCAATCAATGCATTAATCATCCATTAATTTGAAATCGAATTTCAAATTAACTCCCTCCAAAATTTGTCAAAATCTTAAATCAATTTCAGTTTTGACATTAATCCCCCTCTTCTAGCCTTGAGAATTAATGTGAATTCCAAGGTAATTCCTGCTGCCATTCACAGTAGGAATCCTTGGAAATCTGAGATTTTCCCCGCCAAGCTATCGCTCAGGTTTCCGGGCAAGTCCTGTGATTCGTCCAAAGGGTTCCTGGCCTTACAAGCTGCTGTCCCTGGCTGTCCTGTTGCTGTCCAGTTGCTGTCCAGAATTTTGTAGTCCGGAAAACTGCTGTCCAGCATCCCGGAGAACCAAAATTGTTGTCCGGAATCTACTCCAGGCCACCTGCTTGCTGTCCAAAGACTCCAGTAAGGATTGTGGCTGTCCAAGTCATCCAAGAGGCTGTCAAGCACCACCTACTTCCGATCCAACCAACAAAGCACCACCGGAACGTTGTATTACTTCATTCCTTGGGTGAAACTCTTTCCCTAACGCTCTTATCTTCCTAGTTTACTTTTCGTTTATGGTTATTAATGGATTCATGAAGATTATGTCAATTATTCGCCGCTAGAACCTAGTAATAGGAAGAGTTGTGTGAGGGATCTTTCATAGACTAATCTTATTGTTAGTATTGGAATTTATTATTGGAACTATCCATGTAGGCAATGTCGGATTAAGCTGGCTATCTTTTTTTGAACTTAACTGCTATCCATGTGAATTAACCTAAGCTAAGTACCACTTAATATTTATCTTATCGTTCAATTCCGCATAAGATCTTGCTTATTATTACCTCTAAATCTAAACGTGCAAATTTTTTTAAGCAGATCACTTTCGCATGGATTGTTTTATATCATCTATTCTTTCTGGTTTACTTTTACATAGAGTTTAGGGTGAGGTATTTAATTGTACTAGCAAGAGGTTTGGTATTGTGACTTATGTTCCTTCTATGTTATTTTTTTTCAAAATCTTGTTATTGGTTTATGTTAGTGATTGAAATCATTTAAGTTGGATACAATCTATCATTTTTTGTAAGTTTATGGTTTTAAATTAATTGTGTGATTTTTTTTTGTGTTTCCGGACTTCTAAACACCGTCTCTGTAGAAATGATTGAATAATCATGTGTAAAATCTTTTCACACTTTTGGTTTAATTTCAAGAAATAATTAATCATTCAAATTAAGAGTTTATGAACTGCTAATTTGCATGTACTTCCATGATTTTGTGCATCTCATTATAGATCTGCAATATTTTAGATCTTAAGATGTCTTGCATCGCTTTTTAACACCATCTATAACCTTGATTGATGTTGTAAAAATCC
Source organism: Dendrobium catenatum (assembly GCF_001605985.2). Taxonomy (NCBI): domain Eukaryota; kingdom Viridiplantae; phylum Streptophyta; class Magnoliopsida; order Asparagales; family Orchidaceae; genus Dendrobium; species Dendrobium catenatum. The sequence continues at coordinate 1,406,169 of NW_021319661.1, read as the reverse complement.
TAGATTCTTAATGGATATCCGTATTAGCAAGACTTGCATTAAACTGATTACAGAGCCTTTTTCCCCCTTATATTTTAAAGTATGCTAATCTTTATATATACTAGGGCTTGCCCCTCATAGGTTTTCATTTCTTTTCACTGTAGATTCTGGTATTTATGGAACTGAATCGAAGCTACTTGTTCAACTCAAATTTATTTTATTGCTTACGCTTTATGGAGGCAAATAATTCGCAGTTATTTAAGTTTCTTAACTACTAATGGCTTAGGAATCACCTTTATCATTCCCTCGCAGATATGCTATTCTCGCTGTCAACTTCTATGCGCCATGGTGTTATTGGAGCAATCGCTTGGTACTTCTTTCATGTTTTTCTTATATCAATTATCTGATTATAAGTTATGTTACATAGATGATGCAGTAGAAATTTAGATTTTGAACTGAATTTCTGAGATAATTGCAATTATTTTTTGCAATGCTAAAAGCCAAAGTAGGTATCCTATATGTGTATCATCAATAATATGTGTAGGGTCAATTCGGGTTCTATTCCTCAGTTGCCCATGAATGACGACTACACAATCTGATTGCTTTATGCATACAGTCTTAGAACTAATGGCTGTAATTTTTTTTTTATCTTGCTCACCGTAATTGCATCATACCAAAATCCACTCAGGTTTATAGCAATATAGTTTCTCATGTGTTTTTGGCAGTCTTGTTGTTACGTCATTTTGATTAGTTATTCTTGTGTTTCCTTGGCTACTAGAACCAACATTGAGAGGAAAATTGTCATCTTGGTGGAAAGAGCTGTGCATATTCATAAACCATAAGCTTCAGTAATTGCACGGCACATCAAAATCAAATTCTGTCAACGGAAGGGTGTATTTCGGACTGGACATGTAAGGAAGGGCATGTGCCCTCCTAAATTTTTAATATGTCCTTATGATAATGGATATACACCAATATACCTCTTATAGTTGATGTTTCCCATGCTAAACATTCATTACATGCCCCTTAAATAATTTTTTAATTTACGACCCCCATTAAGAAAAAAATATTCCAAGGAAAAGGTTTACATATCAATACTGGATCACCATTTTCTGTGCAGATTGACTGAGCCTTTTTGTATTAGGTATATTGTTGTGCATATTTAACAGCATGTTCACTTATCTTTCTGAGATTTAAGTCTCATAAATTGTTTAAACATTTTGGTTCAGATCAAAGGTTCAAAAGTTTCTTTTATCCTCTTGTTGAATAAGTAAAACAAATATGAGAAATATCAGACCTACCTGCCATCGTTAAAGCATTACTTCTGATACTAAAGGGAAACAATAGAAGATGCCATCTTTATAATGCTGACCTTTTTGTCATTCACTGCTGTCACCATTTTGAATTTAAGCGGTGTATATGTAAATGATACTGCCATTCCGGTTCTAGATTCTGGACTTTCCTGTTTTTGGTTATCTGTTTTCTGAATTTTATAGTAGAGCATAAAATTTGCTTGGAGTCCTAGCATAACATGAAATGTGTCCTATTATTTCATTCAAAATTTATGACATTCTATCATTTACTTATAGAGACCAGCATGGGAGAGGACAGCTAAAATCATAAGGGAAAGGTAGCCTTTTTATTTATGCATGGTCTCACTTGGATACCAACTCCCTCTTAATCACTTAACTGGGAAAAGTTCTCATGTTTTGCTTTTAACTGTTCAGATATGATCCTGAAGTGGATGGGCGGATTCTTATGGGGAAGGTGGACTGTACTGAACAAATTAATCTATGTAGGAGGTAAATCCTTTGAAACATATGAGAGGACACTTCTGATAATTAATATCTAGTATCAGTTTATGCAGAGTTGATTTCCTATCATCTTTTAACATAACAGTTTACCATGACTGCATTATAATCTGATACTCATATGTATATGTAAGTGAAACTTGACCATGAACTTCTTTTTGATAAAATTTGTTAGGCATCACATCCAAGGCTACCCATCTATCCGCATTTTTCGTAAAGGAAGTGATGTTAGGTATGGATTAATTTTTTATTTAATCTTAGGAATATTTAATTATTATATTTTAGATGAATTCCTTTCCTACACCGATCATATTTCTTGGCTTGAAATTTTTATTTTACTTGTGCGGGATGAAAACTGTTACATTCTGCTTTAGTCAACATGTGCAAATTAATAGCTAGGCTATTAATTCCTTAAATTCTATCTTTATAGCTAACTAATTCTTCTAATCAGTTTGCAACTTTGAAGCAATTAATAATTTATAGAGTTTGTTCTTGTAAAGATTGTAGTGTATGCAAAGATGATGGTGTAGAACTTAAACTTTATGTTTGCTTCCTGTGTAATTTATTCCTTTGTTTTTGATCTTAATTGCACATATTAAGGAGATTATGGAAGCAGATGGTGGTCAATTTGGCTCATTTATGCATGCGCATATCATTACAGCCACAAATGCTGAGAGATGGAAGAGGCTGTCATTTGAGTAATGCAACACATTATTTATATTCAGGGGCGACTTTAAGGTCAACAAAAAGCCACTGATCCAATCTAAGATTTTATCACTATAAGTTGATTCAATAGGTCTTGTCATTGCCAGGAAATTTCATGCTAGTAATCCTAAACTGGCGCTCACAAAAAATGGTCATCTTATCAAAATTTTAAGCCCAAACAATAAGCCGGTCTAGTAAAACTTTTGGCCCTAAACATCCATCAAAAGTGGGTGGATCAACCTTAATCATCAAAGTAACGACTTCTCCGCTATGCTGCACAGACAATTTTCCTCAAAGAGGCGTGTAGTGTCCGACACGTATCCGGCACGACACGCGTCCGACAGTTCTCCGACACATGTCAGACACACCGAAAATGTGTCAAATTAAAAAAATATTAAATACAAATTGGACACTCATGTCCGACACACGTATATTAACTATTTTATGAATTTTTAAAAAAATAATTTCTTGTATTTAAAATTTTTACTTATTTAAAATATAAAAACTAAATTTCTTATTTCTTATCCATAACACCAACTTAATTGCCTGCACTTAATACCCTATTTATAGAATATTCTCATTTTCATTTCTCTTTGGTGAGTTACGACTTTAATTTCACAACAATGTACGATGTCATCTCAACATCGACTTCTGACGTCATTACAACCTCAACATTTCAAAATGATCTCCATATCAAAGTCTTACAGCGTCTTACATTGATGTTCGGTGCTAGCAATTTCTACACCTACAACTTGACATCTCATCTTTGTCCAACGCTTTCTCAACATCGACGACCAACGTCTCTCAACATCGACGTTAAATGCCCTCTTAACATTAACGCCCAATATTTACTGCATAACATCAACGCCCGACTCTCGACAGCATTGTCATCTCTTCTCTCGATGATCGATAAACGACATCAACGTCCGACTCTCGATATCCTAATTTTAATCATTTTAAGCGCAAATTCTAGTAAAATGACTTATTATTTTTAAAATTATATTTATTCAAATTTTATTCATTATTTTCAAAATATAAAAACTATAATACCGTATCCAACCCGTGTCCGTGTTTTATATTTTCAATAATTGACATGTCTCTTGTCCGTGTCGTGCCATATTCGTGTCGTTGTGTCCGTATCTGTGCATCATTGCTTCTCAAGAAGTGCCAATATGATGACAATAATAGGAGAGTTCCATGGAGATTCCCTCAAATGGCGCTAGAATGCTCAGAGGTTTACTAGATGGGTCTAGGAGGTGCACATAATTGGCGTTACTTGGCCTAGGAGAGTTCTAGGTGAAATTTAGCATTGGTTTGCCTAGAATGTAAGATGCGAAAAGACTTTTTATGATTTTGGTTTTAGTAGTCTTGATAAGTGTTAGGATTGCTTAAGGGCCTAAGATTGAGCTTTGTGTCTAGATTGACCATTAAGGACTAGATTGGGCTTTGGATCAGCTAGTACATGGTTTATAGCTTTGAGCAAGGGTTGCCAATATTCTCCTAGCCCTTTAAGGAACCTATGCCATCAACTAAGTGAGGTGATAAGGGGCCCATCTAAAGAGGTTAAGATCTTAGCTAAAGGAATTCATAAGACTAGGGCTCCATAGTCTGAGTGCTTAAAGGTAGGATTTAGATTCTGATACCTCGAATGGTCAAAAGAGAGGTCGACAATTGGCTAAGCACCCAAGTTTAATTTTGTTGTCTCCCAATTGATATAAGAGTTTTGATGAGTCACCATCTCAACATAATCACTTAAATATGTGATACATCGAAACCAATATGAAACCAACTTAATTAAATGGGCCGCAATGCCTACAAGGCAAGGTTATAACCTACCATATGGGCCACATGCGGAGGATATTTATTGTTCGGATTCTGTGCTTATATGTACCACCTCAAATGGTATAAGCACATTTTTGACTATGAGTTAGAGAGATAAATATATATTTGAAATATGATTATTTTTGTAACTGAGTATTACATGAGAAATGCTATGCTATCTTGAAAGATGGAAATAACATTCTGTTACAGACTTAAGAACAAAAATAATAAAGTTTTTGAAACTATTGCGCTCAAAGATTTTTTTCCCTATCTAATATGATTGAATTGAATATTTTTTTTCTTCAATATGCAATAGAAGTTTTTTCATGAGGGTAAGCTCCTATAGTTAATTATGTACAACAACAACAACAACAACAACATCAAGCCTTTATCCCACTACGTAGGGTTGGCTACATGAATCATTTTTCTCCATTGTGTCCTATAGTTAATTACATCTTTAAAAAAATTTATCTTCATAATAATATACTTGTTTAAAGTAGTGGCAAATATTTTTATGATTTTTCAAAGTTTAGTTGAAGGATGTGATTTTTGAATTTGCAAAATGAGATTGGCTTAATTTTGGAATTGAATTTTCTAAGGAAGCCGAAGGAGTAGATGTAGGAGTATTGCATTATTGAGATATTCAAAAATGCTCAAAATTATCCTAAATTGGGGTTTAACATTTCATAGTTTAATTCTGAGTTTGATTTAAATAAGGGCATTGACCTTGAATCTTTAGATTTAAGGTGAGAACCACCACTAAGGTAGCAATTCGATCCGGATTTGAGGGACTTTTAAATTGAAATTGCACAAATTGTTAAGAAATCATGACACATTAGTCTGAAAAGGTTGCCAACTAAATCCATCTAAGCATTTTGAAAGCCATGATACAATTGTCTTCATATTAATGCAAGATAGACTAGGCTATTTGAATCTAAGAAATTTGCATTTTAACTTGCCACTAAAACTAAGCAACCCAACCATGTGAGTGTCGATGCATACTCATTAACAAATGTTTCTTTACTTATTTATTCTTAATATAGGATGGGCAATTATTTATAATATGTGACTCATAAAGCTTGCAAATTTATTCATTAGCCCAAAATGAGGGCTTGGTTCTACTTTAAATTGAGTAAATTCTTGTGGATAAGATTTTTAATCAAATATAGTTAGTACATTAAGGCCATAAGGAGGTTTATTGATTCATTTAGTTTGAAAACTTGGCTTACATGAATAATCCATGTAAGTTTTCTATGAAAGCATTTTTCCCTGTGATTGATTTTATGTTTACATTTGGGATAAAAAAATGTAGGTCTTTGAAAGCCTATAAATGCATTAAAATTCTAAGCCAATTACAATCATAATGAATAAACCTACAAAAAAAGCTAATGCATTTCTATGCATCATCCAAAGTAAATTAATTATTTAATATATTAAATAAACATAATGCATAGAAGGGCTAGGTTGCAACTGAGTTTTGCAATAATGCCAATCAATGAAAACTATAATAAGGTAGTTGGGCTTGGCTATAATATATTTCAACCTAGACTTTTAAATATACTTGGTATTGTGGTGTGGGCTCCAAAAATTTGGCCCCAGCCTCCCCCGCTTGTTTTCTTCGGGAGTTTTAACGGATTAAGTTTCGGGGTAAATTTTGGAAAGGCAGATTGAGTTTGATGATAACACTGCCATTCTAATCCAAATTAATTGATGGAGATGAGTGAGACATTTGAATTCAAATTAACAAAAAAATAAGAGGGGGGGGGGGGGGGGGGAAAAATTAGATAGGGAATGATGATGGATTGATGTGGAGCTTTAATGGGCCTCATAATTAGATGAGAGAGAGAGAGAGAGAGAGAGAGAGAGAGAGAGAGAGAGAGAAGAGGGGGCAGCCAAAAGAGGAAGGGGAGGGGCCCACATGATTTAATGTAGATTTGAGAGAATTAATGGGCTTAAATGAGTTGCCAATCTAAGCCAAATTAAAATAAGAAAAAAGAATTTAATACAATTATCTCTCTAATTTAAATTCAAATTTAAATGGCCTTGATTGGAGGAACATTCCTAAAATAACTAATCTTATTTAAGGAAGGAATTTCAAATTCAAATTTGAATTAATTGACCTTCCAAATTTACAATGAGATAATTTAGGAAAGTAATAAATGCATGGATGAATTTGGATCCAAGGGAGGGTTGATGGGGCGGCGGTTGGATTGGGGTCGGCCTAGGGCGTGGGGTGGAGTTCGGCCAAGGGAGGAAGGGGAAAGGTGGGGGTCAGCTTAGGGTTTGGGTGGGAAATTTTGGCCAAGGGAAAAAAGAAAGGGGGATGGGGCGGCGGCTAGGAGAAATAAGGAGAATAAGTTGGGGGAGGAGACGGGCCACGATCCCGGACGTTTCCTGCAGCTGATGGGTAATACATTGCCCTCACCTAGGGATTTCAACTCTCCAAAAACTCTCAAGCTCTCAAACACCAAGTGCATAATTTTTCTTCTCATCATAATCATCTTTCTCCTTCAAAGAGGAGAAGGGGGCTATAAATAGCCAAAATACAATAATAATTCTAAAGACGAAAGTGCCCCCTGGGGTCACATGAACATACTCCCTCAAGTGAGGGTAAAAACGAGAAAATACATAAATAAATCAAATACAAATAATAACTAAAAAATAAAGTGGTCCAATCATGACCGTAGATCTTCATCCTCTTATCTGATAAACTTTTCACGGTCGGATGTCCTCATCATCTAATTAGTAGGTTGGCCTCAATCCAACACCCTACACACACCCTAAAAAATCCTTGCTCATTTTTTTATGAAATGGAATGAAGTTATGAAGATAACTTTGGATCTTCAAAACTACTCATTAAAGATCATTATTAATGCAAGCTTTAAGCCGGCAATCAAATCCCACATGAATCATTATTTAACGAGCCTTCTTACATTCAGACATGTGCGGTTTCCACCTCTAGCTTCGCCGTAGTTTTATAACAATCATTTGGCCTCTGTCATAACTCACAATCGAGCCACCATCAATGCCATAAATGTAAACTACAACTTGATAATGCAACCATCGACTTACATGCAATAACTCTGCCAACTTATTTTGGAATATTGTGTTGACTTCATCTGATATCGGAGGGAGGATCTTTTTTATTTTCATTTATAATTGTGAAAGTTATTTAATGCAAAGCCTTGTGATTTTACTCTTCTTTGGTTCTCCATGTAAGAAAAAAGTTCTTTTCTCTTTTTATCTAATCATTTGTGCGAGCTCTTAAAAAGATAAGGTGATCAAGATCCATTCACTCTCACCACTTGATTTCTTGCTTGCACACAACAAGGAACCCATTGTCCACGATTTATGCTCCATATCACGTCAAGCTATGAAAAGCGTATGAAGGCATGCTGAGGAATAGACATCTTGGAGTAGATTTGAAATGTTTTGCTAGTGTTCCATGAATCCCCAAATAATATTTTCTTATTTTTTTTCCTTTTTAATGTTGTATTGACAATCGCATGATCAACGAAAAACAATCTTATGTTGTGTATATATACTAATTGGTATCTGGTTGCTAATACTTAGTGCAAGTATTAAACTATGCAGATGTCTATTATACATTTATAAAGCTATAGAAGCACAAATTGGATATAGTATGAATATAGTCTTGTTCTTGTTTTATATCTATTGGTTTCAATGAATTGACAATAAAATAACATTTGACACAGGGAAGATCATGGACATCACGAGCATGAATCTTATTATGGAGAGAGGGATACAGATAGCTTGGTTGCGGTATGCTTGCCAGAAGTCTTTTCAGAAGTGTAGTTATTATTCTTTGATTAAATCTATGCTCGTGTGATCTTTTTTTGTTCATTTCTTATGCTGTATTAGTAGTTGTTAAGGACTAGCTAATGATTCTAATGCTTTTTGGGTGGTAGGCAATGGAAACACTAGTAGCTAGTATTCCAAAAGTGTTTCGTGAGCTGGCATTGGAGGACAAATCTGAAGCACAGAATGATTCCGTAAAACGCCCTGCACCATCAACAAGTGGATGCAGAGTAGAAGGTTTCGTACGTGTTAAGAAGGTACTTCTTTTTTATTGCTCTTATTTTCCTTGTTGTTGGAACGCGTGCCTTTCTAGATGGTACCTTGATTAAAATTTGATGGACTAATATTTGGAGATCTAGCATAAACGGCAATGGTTTGTTAACCTATGTATATGCTGCCATTTAATGTTTAGTTTGAAAATAATGTACAAAAGTAAAACTCCTTTGTGTTAGAAATAAAAAGAAAAGAAAATTGTGAATTTTAACATCGAATCTTTCAATTTCTTCTTATGCTATTGAATGATTCTATTTGTAAGGAAGACGTTTAGTAGGGACTTGAACAGCATTGAAACAATTGGGGCATTGTTCATTGAATCTTTATGAGTTTTCCTTTCCAATTTTTATCACTTCAGCAAATTGCAGAATTGCAAGAAAATACCAAAATGTGAGACAAGCTGTGGGTTATTGGTTGTAATAATCTGACAACATAATAAAGAGGACCTCATAGATGTTGATGAGCTCATTTTAGTTTTGACCCACTTTCATCTCGAATTATCCTTAAAGAAGCATAAGGGTTTCAAAATATGACTTTATAGCGTTGCCTTTAGACATGTTATGATAATAATTTAATACTCAATTTATCCTTTATATAAGTGAATGATTTAAATGTGTTCTTTTGTGCAATGTGGCAGGTAGGGATGCTAAAACAGGTCGACGGGTCGGGTTCGGATTGAACCCGAGTTGACCCGGGTCTAAACGGGTCAACCCAAGCCGGACCCATTTTTGCAAATGGGTCAAGTATTTCAACCCGGACCCGACCCACGTGGGTTATCGGGTTGATCCGACATGACCCGCCAACCCGTCTAATTCAAAAAATGGGAGAGTGCGACATCTGACACTCAGGCGAGGCAGCCCGGAGGCCGGCGGTGCAGGCGCGGCCTGGTGGTGTGGAGCCGACGTCGACCACGAACGGGTCGGACGGCGAAAGGACACCTCGTCCAGGATGCAATTGGGTCGATGCAGACTACAAAAGTGCGGACCGGACGTGACTGGGTCTCATGATCGGATGGCTGATGCGAACGACGGACAAAGTGCAGAGGACCGGACGCGAGGACCGGACGCGACTGGGTCTCGTGAACGTACGACTGACGCTAATGGCAGACAGAGTGCGGAGGATCGAACGCGACTGGGTCTCATGACCGGAAAACTAACGCGAACGGTGGATAGACTGGTGGCATCTCTTTTGACGCGACGGACGAATGTGACTGGTTCGATATTGTTGCGACGCATTGACGGACTGAAACGGCGGACAAATTTCCTAGGTCAAATTGGGTCGACCCGTAGGTTGTCGGGTCAACCCGAACCCAACCCGTTTTTCAAACCGGTCAGAAATTCGAACCTGGACCCAACCCGTTTGTGAAACGGGTTGACCCAAACCTTGATTTTTTCGGGTCGGGTTTTGGGTCGTGTCAAATTTTGACACTCTGGGTGGCAGGACTTGTGCTCCCTCTCATTTGTTTTCTTGCCCCCTACTCGTACATTCACTTGATTGCTTTTACGCATGCCATGGGTGGATCCCCATAGTCTTGAGGGGGGGCAAATGCCCCCCCTAATTTTTTTTTTTTAAATTTTAGAGGAGATTGTTTGGAATATTTTGGATATTTTAGTTATTTTGCCCCCTCTCAAAAAAAAAAAAAAATTTGCTCTTATTTTATCAATCCTAAGCATCTTTGCCCATCCCCCACCAAAAAAATTTTTTTTGCCCGCCCTCAAAAAAGAAAGCTGGATCCGCCCCTGACGATGCTCTTTTCCATGCTCGGTAGCTCCCACTGGCCACTACTTGCATGCTTGCTCATGTCACTATGCTCCTTTACTTTGCTACTTTTGTGCCCATGCACTCTATTTCCTTCTATCTTCTGGATTGAATCCTTTCAAAAACTTATCTTCTACAACAGTAATTTACCTAACAAATTTTGATAGTGCAAATTCAAACATCCAAAAGGACATCAAGGGCATACATTGAAGTCGGATAGATCTCATGGTTGATAGAGGCAAAGTTCATGAAGGAAACCTAACATTTGGAACGCCATCTATTCATGGAAGGTCAACTGTGTTCTATGTTAGGTTTTGATCTCTATTGAATTCAGGTATCGTTGAGGCATATAAAAATTTTGTTAGAAATTGCATTTCCTGCATCGCTACTTACCTTGTAACACTAATTACTCACGACTAATTAACTCGAAAAATTTCTAAAACTACCTGTTGTGCTGCACTCCTGCATAACATGTTTGAGAAAATTTATGCATTTTTAAAAAATTAATTTAGTTAAAACTTAGATTTTTGTTTAAACTGGATATATTAATTAATTTTTATTTTGTTAGCCTTCTATGGTTTATATTGACAAAAGTATTATAATATTGCATACTAAAATTTTCTGTAAGTGACGTACTTCAATTTGGAATGCATTTTATGCCATATTTGATTTAATATAATAAATTAGGTTTATATTATTTTACTATATTTTAATATTTATTTATTTATATTAAAATTTCTAGATTTGTTAGGTTTTTTTGATTTAAGTTAGAATGAATTATCTTTTTTTGGATAACTTAGGTTTCAATTTAAATTATTTAGGATTAAATTTAGTTTTGAATATGCTTAGATTTGATTTATTTTTTTACTCTATTTCTATAAAAAGATATTCATTTCTTGTATTGGATTATTTGTTAATTGATTGATTTGATGAAAGAATTGTCGTTCTTACTAATTATGAGTGTTCTTTCTTAACCTAAATTGTTTTTGTGGATTGCGCTAAGTTGTATATGTGGAGTTATTTTTTTGTTATCTTCACTTTTCTTTATGCCAATCAAGCCTCTATCAATTTCCTAACACTTTTGCATCGTGTTGTTACTTATAAGTAACTAAAAAAGGTATTAGATGCCTCAATACCAAAGCCCCTACATGGGGTCCTAGTTGGGTACCCATGCTCTGCGCGGGTGGGCTTCGCCCACCACTCAAATTTTCATTTAACATTCGAGTATTTATAAAAGTGATGAAGCTTTTTCGATTAGTTAATCAATTAATCACCAAAAATTTCCCAGTTGATCTAGAATTGATTCTTCTCTTCTCTGATCCCTACACAATGATAGATGGGATAAAAACCTGACACTTTCCCTTAAGGCGCATTACCCACCTCATAGGCTACCTAGAAATGACATGACACATTATTATAAAAGCCATCATCAACATAGGGTTGATGATTCTTATAGATGGCTCAAAGTTGATTGTTCTTTCTTTAATGGCAAACATAACTTTGATGCATATTTTGATTGGATTATAGACATTGAGAATTGTTTTTATATTGATGGATACCTTTGAGCATATGAAAGTCCCTTCTACTAATGTCAAATTAATTGGATCTACTAAATGTTTTTTATGTCAATTTTTTAGTTAGGAAATGACCTGAAGACAACCAACCCCTGATAATTAAAATGAAATGAAATAATGGTTGCAACATAAAGATATTCCTATATATCATGGGGAACAACTTAATCCATAATTTACATGATGGGTCTCTTACTATGATTGTATATCTAAATAAAATTGATGAACTTACATCAAGATCTGAAGTTAATGAAGCTGATTGGCTGACGAGAATAAATGACCTCAAATTTAACATTCAAGCTGAAGTAGAACCTCATCATCCTGTTATATCAGAGGATGCCTTGACAGAGCCTTAGAAATGGAAAAATAATTGAAAAGAAAAGAAAATAGACCACTTTTAGAACGTCCTAGATTTAACATGCCAACACAATATAGACAACCCATTCGATAAACACAACCGGTTCTTGAGATTGTCCCTACTTCCTCTAAAGGTTGGCCACCTGTAAAAATTGTGAAATAAACCTAGATGTGTCAATTGTTATTAAATTGGTGACTCTGCATCTTTATGCCCTCATCATGCTTGTCAGTGGTCTCACAGAAGCCTATAACTATAAGGGAAGCTGCCCAAGGAAAGCTTACGAAAATGATGGGACGTTGGTCTAATTCTAGGAATGCGATGTTTACAGTCTGAAGGACTAACTCATTTGTCTAAATAGAATAGGTGGTCTACTTGGGTCTAAGGAAAAGATGGATGATTGTCCATATGAAGATGTCGAAGATAATGAATCATAATTTGGTGATGAGCAGTTAGACTTTGATGAATCTCAGAATTATTTAGTTGTTATAATATTGTTATTTATCAGCATCCATGTCGATCCTAATTATAATAAAAAAAGACCCACCTTTTCTATTTTTATGCTTACTGTAGTAGCAAGAGATATAAAATAGTTATTGTTTGTGGGAGTACTATCAATGTAGTATCTAAAATAACCTTGGCTTGATGAAATCTAAAGGTTTAGTTATAACCTATTCAAATGTTGCATGGGTCAATAAACATCATCACTCATTGCCTATTTTTTTCATTATTGAAATTCAACTTATACGAGAAACCTTGTTATCCTATAATTTTTTTGTCAAAATTATATTATTTACAAGAATTAACTAATTAATTATTTATTTTGAGCAATTATCCCATTTAAATCTATTTGATCTATAAAACTTGTTTAAATATTTATTATTTTCATTTAAAAAATTAACAAAGAATCTTCTCATTAATGTTTTCAATTAGTTAAAAAATAAAACATGGTTAGTTAAAAAATAAAACATGGTTGATTTAAAAATAACTTGCCATAGGCAAGGTGTGAGTTTGTAATTTTTATTCTGATTATCTATTTTCTTCGGCTTCAGAGAATTTGAATTTCAATGTTTTGGTTGTAAGTTGTAACTGTTGTGCGAAGTGATGTATGGGTGAAATGATACAGAGGAAGATTTGTGTGTGTGTGTGTGTGTGTGTGTGAGTAGAGCGTTTTCTGAATGGGATAACATGCACGGAAACTGCAAATAATTAAAAAGAATATGGAATAATGCAGCTTTTGAAATAGCCAGGGAATTAGTGAGAAGAATCCAAGATAATATGGGCTCTTCATTTTTTCTATCATGTCACACCTCTTAATTTTTATCCTATAATCCTTGGAACATTTGTTGTCTTGAATTTAGTGTTCTTAGTTTTGACCTTTTTTATTTACTGAATTAATATGTTTTATTCTAAACTGTGCAGGTCCCTGGTAACCTAATAATCTCAGCACGTTCTGGTGCACACTCTTTTGACGCATCTCTAATGAATGTCTCGCATGTTATTTCTCATTTTTCATTTGGAAAGAAGCTCTCTCAAAGGATGCATTCTGAAATGAAGCGGCTTACCCCACTTCTTGGTGGAAGCTATGATCGACTAGCTGATAAATCTTACATAATTAGTCATGATGACAATAAAGCAAATGTCACTGTAAGTATTTGATTATTCTTCACTGTTTCAATTAATATATATCTTAGTCTATTTAAGAGAAAATGATCAAATTTGTTCCTTGACTTTTTATGAAAGACAAAAATAATTTTACCATGGCATTATTTTGATTCCATTTTGAAGACTTAACGGATCAAAATAGTTCCCAACTATATTAAAGGATCTTAAAATAATCAATTTGGTCTTTCATAAAGGATTGAGGGACCATTTTGATCCTTTTCTTATCTATTAAATAACCAAAATGATCCATAGACATTTTAGACGTATTCATTTCAGTTCATGACTTTTTTCAAGTGTCCAATTTATTCCTTTAACTCTTAAAACATGAATAAATTTAGTTATACCGTCAACTTTATCATTTGTTTTAGGTGGAAGTTAGTGAAGGGGAGTTTTTTATAGGAGTATTTTGAACTTCTTACTGTAATCCTATTAGTTTGAGTTGGTATAATGTAGTTATCCTAAGAAGTCCCAAAATGTTCTTAAAGAGAGTTTTTCTCTACTAGTTTGCATTCGAATAAACAATAAAGTTATTCTTATGATCAAATGGTTCAGTTTTGATATTTTGAGAGGCTAAGTTGAACACTTCGAAAAAAGTTAAGAGTAAAATGAAATGGACACGCTTAAAATTGTAGAGAACATTTTCATCGTTTACTCGCATCTAATCGAGTAAATGATCAAAATAGTGCCTATATGCTTTAGACATTCATTTTAATCCTAACCTTTTTAATTAAATATATTCAGTTGATACCTAATTTTAGGGCTCAGGTTTATCAAGAAGACAAAAAAAGTACTAACTAAATCATCAATGTTTGTTTGTGAAGATTGAGCATTACCTTCAACTGGTAAAGACTGAGATTGTCACAAGAAAGTCCTCCAAGGAGCTGAAGCTGTTCGAAGAGTACGAGTACACAGCTCATAGCAGTTTGGTGCACAGTCTGGACATTCCTGTTTCCAAGTTCCACTTTGAGCCTTCTCCCATGCAAGTGGGTATTGTAGCTTTTGAAGTCCATTTTAATATATGTAGGGATAAACCTTAAATAGTCCTTAAATTATTCATATATGACCAATTTATTTCTTGAGTATCATGTTGCTCCAATTTACTTCTTTGCCTATACAAAATAATCCCTTGGGGATAAAATTGGGATCAATTTTATATAGTCGATGGACTAAATTAGAGTGACATGATATTCTAGGACTAAGGCTTCGTTTGGGACGGCTTTCTTACTGCTTCTTAAAGCAGCTTTCCAGTATAAATAATTTAATTTTTTAACTAAAAAATTGTTTTAAGAAGCAGTAAGAAAGCTGTCCCAAACGAAGCCTAAATCATTCACTCATGAATAGTATGGGGATCATTTTGGAATTTTCTTTTTATATATATTTCAATTAAGTATTTAATCTGTTGATTTCAGGTCTTAGTAACTGAAATTCCAAAATCCTTCTCACATTTTATCACCAATCTATGCGCAATTACTGGAGGAGTTTTCACGGTACAAAACTAATTTCATAGATGCTTGCTTGCTTCTCTTCTATCATTTATGTGGATACATGAATGAAATTGATATTATTATCAATATGTTTCAGGTTGCTGGGATACTGGATTCAATCTTGCACAATACAATGAGAATTGTGAAGAAAGTTGAACTAGGCAAGCAATTTTGATAATCCAAATTCAAATTTTTGGTCTCAATAGCAGTGTCGGCTTCTCTAACTGACCTTCTTAAGAGCAGGAGTTTTCTGACCGTTAAACTGGACAAGGTAAATCTTTATTATTGAACAGAGCATTTATTTAGGCTTTGAAAAGCTTGTATAAAAATTTCACCTTAGATAATTGCATTGAAATATTTGTAAGATGAAAAACAGAGTTATGTTACGTAAAGTTGGTGATTTGAGAATGAGATCAATACAAGCCATGTTGTTTTTTTTTTTCTTTCTCCTCTGCTGCCCTTTGTCTAAGGAAAAACCTGTTAAAGAAACAATACTTAGTGAAAAGAGAGGTGCATTTGTTGCATTTATAGCTGTAAAGGCTGTTTTTATTTACCAAGTTTAGTATAATAAACTACATTGACAGATCAAAAAGCTAGTTGGAAGGATATTCAAATAGCTCTGGAAGTGCATAAATCTGTTAAAAAAAAAAAAAAGAACTGTATAATCATCACTCAGTGGTAGTAAAGAGGATTCTGTTGAGTTGAAGGATGCTGCCTCATAGCATAGTAGGAGATAGTTCAATTCAAACTTTTCTTTACTTGTCAGGTGATTCTGTTTAGTTCTGCTAATGTTGTCTCTCTTTCATTGCATTAGCATTGGATATGTGTTCAGTTAGATTTTGTTTGGGATGACTTTTTTATCGTTTTATAAAACTGTTTTAAAAAACATTAAGAAAACTGTCTCAAATGAAGCCTTAATTGAAAGGGGACTTAATTTTGATTATGCTTCCTTCCTTTGGTTTGAACCAAATACTTAATAGTTTATCTTTATCATGCACCATTATAAAAAAAATGATGATAGTTATATGATATAACAACTCAAGGATGCTCAACTACCCAACGAAGTCTAAACTAAAAAGTATTTGGAATGGACAACGAATTGGGGTGGTCAATGAGAATGTTAAAAACAATGAAATTTACAAAAAGATAGATTTGTGAATAAAACATTTGGATTGATATATTATCAAAAAATTATCTTGAGCAGGCATGAATCTCAAGGCAAAATTGGGTTAGAAACTATTGAAATTAAATTCGAGACCATATGAATTCTGATTGTTGGATTTCCACCTGACAAAGGCCTTTTCAACCTCCGTCGCTCGCCGACTTCGGTGCCCTTGACCTTGTCGACTACGGTGCCTCCGAACTCTGTTGTCAGGAAACAATCTTTTTGACCCGTCCAATGCCAACTATGATTCTTCCAACCTCCATTGTCAGACAACAGTTCTTCCGATCTCTATCGCTAGATTACAGTCTTTCCAACCTATGTCGCTTGTTGACTACTGTCCTTCTGACCACCGTCTCTAGATAAATGTCTTTCTGACCTCTGTCGCCCGCCGACTACGGTTTGGGACTATGATTTTTCCGACCACCGTCGTCGGACTACGGTCTTTCCAACCTCCGTTGCCCGACTAGGATCTTTCTGATCTACGTCGCCAGCCGACTATGATCTTGTCTACCAAACAAATAAGTCATTATTGATTCTTCCAATTCCCACTATGTAATGCATTTTATATGATATATATTTATTACATCAAGCCAAGGCCTTCCCCCCAAGTAAGGGCCTCATTTGTAATCGGCTGCTAGTGGATTCATTTAAATTGGGCTAGACCCCGTGGTTTTTCCTCCTTTCAGGGGATTCCATGTAAAAATTATGATATCTCTTATGAACGCTACACCTTCTATTTTATCTGATTGTGTGTTGGATCTTCGTACATAACTAAGACGTTAAAACTTTATATTTCTCTATCGTCGTGAATATTCCGTGACACAACAAGGATAGTCAATCCAAATGAGGCCTAAAGCCTATAAACAACGAAGTATTAGATATGAATAACAGCTAAGAATAGCCAATAAGAATATTTTGCATAACTATGACTCATTTGGGATGATTTTCTTACTATTTTTTTTTTAAGTAATTTTTTAGTATAAAAATTTTTATACTAAAAAGTCATTTTAAAAAGGAATAAAAAGTCGTCCCAAATAAACTTATATGCAACTTTTTTAGCTGACTATCTATATATATTTATCTATATATAATAATTTCTTATAAATAGGAGAATAATTAGTATGGAATAGGGTTATGGAATATTGATTCTAGCATTTTACAATCTCTAAACTCTTCTCCAGCACATGCTCAATTTAAAAGTACCACAAAAGAGAGTAAGATAGAGTTGAACTTTTCTCTGTTGAATCACTTTCAAATATTGCAGGCTGATTTGGCCTATTTTGACAAATTGTGTGAGCTCTTTCCTTTAATAGAACAGCTTTTCCACTTAATTGTCATCTTAGCTATCCATCCAACAAAACTAATTCCTCTTTGCCAACCCATACCCATATTGCAACATAAATAGAATTTTAATTAATTAAAAAATGGTTTTTTCCTCTTGAAATGAACATTAATTAAGAAAAAAAAAAACCTAAAAATTTATTATCAGTATATTTGTTAGATGGTGCTCTCTATGCTATAAAGGGCAAGGTTTTTTATTTTTATTTTTTTTTATGGCAAGGTTGATCAAAGCTAACCACCTTATATGATAATGCTAAAATTTTTTAGTTAAAGAAATATTTATATTAAAAAGCTACTTTAAGAATCAATAAAAAAATTATTTCAAACGAAATCTAAGTATTATAATTTAACATTAAATAAAGATATTTATATTAAAATTTGTGTATTTGAGTCTAATTATGATTTTAAGTTACACGTATTGCGCTTGTTTACTACAATATTATTCATTAAATATAATAATATTAAAATACTTGATGTTTTCCTTATTAATAAAACAACTCTAAATACTGCTTATTAGAAACAATTTGTACTTAGTTTGATGATAACGACAAAGAAGAAGACTTCCTCTCAAAAAATTTTTTTCTGTATATAAATAAATCTGATAAATTTTTAATTTTTGAACCTTTAGTCATTATAATGAAAGCTGTATTTTTTTTCTTAAGAAAAAAAAAAAGAAAAGAAAATCGAATGGTACATCTTCTGAATGAGAATCAACAAATATTTATTTAAAATAACGCTTTCTACATACAAGAAAATATATTTTTGAGTGTTGTATACATTTTTATTAGATCTTGGTAGGGGTGTCAATTTCGGGTCACTGGTCGGGTTCGGGTCGAACCCAAAATTGACCCGGCACTATTCGGGTCAACCCGAACCCGACCCGTTTTTTAAAACGGGTCAGTTTTCTGGACCCGAACCCGACCAGCTTTGGGTCCGGGTCAACCCGACACAACCCGAATGACCCGTTTCCAACAAAACAATGGCTAATTTTCGGGTAAAAAACGGGTCAGTCTCCACTTTTCGGGTAAAAAAATGGGTCAAAATCCGGTCAATCTCGGGTTGCCGGGTCAAAATCAGGTTACTTTCGGGTCAAAGGGTTAACCCGAACCCGACCCGATTTTTGAAACGGGTCGAAATGATGAACCAAGATGATAAGGCAGAAGAAGTCCTCTCCATTTTTTTATGGAAATGATTAGGTGATTAGGTAATGTCATACAATTGACTTATTACTTAGTTGCATAAGAGAAGTTGTAATCACCATTAAAAAATAATTCTGATTTCAGTTTCAGTAATCTCTTAGAAGTTTCATTTCAATAGTTCCTGTGGTTTTCATCATTTCAGTTATTATATTTTCATATTAATTAGTTTTAATTACTGATCAAAAACAAAAATAAAAAAGAAAAAAATATTTCAATCTTAGTTTGGATGAGATACCGACATTGAGGTTTCATTTGAGACAGTTTTTTTTACTATTTTATTTTTCATATCGTAATCATAATTTTTTTTGCCACTATTTTTTCGTTACTTTCAAAAAAATTTTATATACTAGAAAATTATTTTTTATAATAAATTTAATAAATTATTTTCTCTACAGTACAAATCAATAAGATTCCAAATGAAACATTAGAAAAGCTTTATTGAAATTGTCAACATAAAATACATAAATTTAGCTTTTTTAAAGCATTTTTTTAATAATTAAAAAAAAAAAAACAGCAAAAAAATCGTCCCAAATGAGACCTATTCTTTATGACAATAAATAAATAAATAAATAAATGGAGGCAAAGCTGCTAGTTGAATGGCTCAATATACCTCAAAGCTATTGGGTGCTGCCATATGGCGCCATTTATTACAATTATTATCGTTGTTAATAAATAATTTATTAGGAGAAAATGACTTAAAAAATATTTTCTTTTTTATGTCATAAATAATGCCAATTCATCTTTCCTGAAAGTTAGCAGAACTTGCAGAAAGGTATCCCATTTTCCCACAAGCAATGGTAACTGGAAACATAACTATCACATATGAAAATAAATTTGTAAATAACTTTATTTATTTATTTATTTGAAATTCTTTCAATGAACCAATTTTTTTTGTTTTTTGTTTTTAGGTGAGCATAATAATATTTTCATATCCCTATAAAAATAAAATGAATAATGATATAAAAAATCTAAGTATTATTTTTATTTAATAAATTTTTTAATTTTTTTTAAAAATAATGCTTAATCATTGACATATTAATTAATAGTAAAATATTATATATGGGAGCTTAACATTTCATATTCATGTTTAAATTTGTGTGTTTTCATCACATAGTTATTAATTGTTTGAGTTATATTTATGCAATCTGGAAAAATAATATTATTTTATAAAAAAAATATTGCAGAAAATATATATATTTTTATTTTAAGCAATTTTCATTCCCTTTCCTAAATTTATTTTAAAAATCTTTGAATAGGGCTACAAATGAACTGAGCTTAGTTGAGGAGGAACTTTAAGCTTCAGCTTTGATCATAAAAAAATGATTTGATCAGACATAAATCTCAATGCATATTTTGGATCCAAAACTTTTTGAAGCAAATCCAATACTATCCAAACTTATTGTCAAATTGGACGTATCAAAGAAACGAATCCATTGACATAAAAATATGATTCAATTCCAAATGAGCTAAAATCAAGCACTTGAAGTATAATTGAATATTAATTAGAGAATAAAAAATCTTTAAATTTGACATGCTTATAATTAAATTGAACATCTCAACAAGTTGAATCCAATGAGCCCAAAATCCTATAATTTCAATATTAAAAGATTGGTCTATGATTGAGGGAACTAAAATAGGCCACTTGATGGAGGTTTCGAATATTTGCTATACTTATGGGGCATGCCACCCGCAAAATCTATTTTGTAGGCTCCCACACTCTACAACAAGATGGCTTGGACATTGGATTAGGTTTAAGAGAGTTTGGAGGCTTGAATAATTGTGGAGCTCCACCCAAGCACCACCATTGAATCACTGCTCAATCAATGCCATCAAAACATTGCCAAGTACCCAACTCTTGAATTCAATCATCTAATCATTGTTGTCCGACTATGATATTTTGACTATCATTACCTACCATGATCTATAGGCCATCATCACTTAACTCTAGTTTTCTGGCCACAGTTACATGAATATGATTCTCTAATCATTGTCTATCAACTATGGCCCTCTAACCACTGTCGCATAACTATAATCCTCTTATCATTGTTGTTCAACCACACTCTTTTGATTATTGTCCTAAGGTTATAATATTTCAACTAATGTTGCTTGCGACAATCCTACACTCACAGTTTCCCAACTATGGATCTTCAACCATCGTTATATGACTACAGTCCTCTAACTACTATCACTCAACTAACCATTATTACTCGAATGTGGTCCACTCTACCAACATCGCTCAACTATCATCCTCTAGCCATCATCACATGATTGCTATTCTATGATCATCGTCACTTAACTATGACCCTCTGACTACTGTCTCTATACTCGATCCTCCAATCACTATTGCCCGACTATTATCCCTTGATCCCTACTTTTACTTGACTACGCTCCTATATATACAATCACCTGACTATAATATTATGACATTGTTAACCAATTACTATCCTAAAATGATCATTGCTTGACAATGATCATCCAACCACAATCACCTAACCATGGTCCTTTGATCTCCATCATCCAACTAAAGGACCACTATTGCCTAATTCAAGTCCTCTGACCACTATCACTTGATTTTCTTCATTAAACCATCATTAACAAAACTATAATCTTTCGACGACCATCGCTCGACTACAATCATTTGATCATGGTTGTATGACTAAGATCATATGACCACTCTCGTTAGACTATGATCTTCTAATGACCGTTACTCGACTATGATCCTCCAAACATCAATGTTTGACTATATTCCTCAGCTAAAAAGTACTTAACTATGATCCTCCAAATACCTTGTTTGACTATAGTCCTCCGACTATCCCATCCCTTGAATATGGTCTTTTGATCACCATTATAGATGTGAATATTCAACCTTTTGTATTATTTAAACCAAGCGTCTTCTCTAAAAGTTTCTTGGTGATATTCTTTCAAAACCTTTAACAAGAATCTTACTTCCAAGGTATGTTTAAATTTTATATATTTGATTTAGAATGCATTTAGTGACCCTTATAATGTCCTCAATCCTCTTAGATTACAATAGGGTGTAAAAGTAAGGAGATGCCTTTGAC
Organism: Dendrobium catenatum; assembly: GCF_001605985.2. NCBI lineage: Eukaryota > Viridiplantae > Streptophyta > Magnoliopsida > Asparagales > Orchidaceae > Dendrobium > Dendrobium catenatum. Next base: position 1,384,161 of record NW_021319661.1, on the reverse strand, counting down.
AACTACACTCGAACAAATAATTCAAACTCTAAATTAGAACCCTAGGTTTAAAAACAAACTTTAGATGATAGTATGAGATGAGAATTGAAGTTCAAATAAGATTTAGACCCCATTTTATCGACTTGAATAAATTACTACATTAAGAATCTTATTTAAACCTTTTACAAACCCTTGTTCAAACCTTTTTCCTCATTACCGCTTAAGAATTTGAGTCTTCTCAATTATTTATACTTGTATATATACCAATAAATAATTCTTGTGGAGAGAAATTCATCTCTAAATAGCTTTTCACCTACGAATGACCTATCGTGTTCCATGATCTTAACTCATCAACTTCACATAGATATATGCATATTCTCTTAATTTAATAGTAATTTCTACTTCATGTATAATGGTTGATCCAATTGTAATGTTTGACAAATGTTAAAACCAAGAACTTAGCCACCTATTTAGCAAGTTTTATTGACTTGGGATGTTTTGCTAGTCATGAGACCCAAGTAATTGGCATACAAATCATATAAACTCCAAATATCAGAATGTGATCATAATAATTATGGATTATAATATGAAGCAAAAAGAAATGAAGGATCAAGATAATTTTTAAATGAATAAAATGAATGACCTGGATTTGATGTGGAAGAAAACTCAAGCAATTTTTATATTAATAGTACATATTATATTTACATTTTCATGAAATACTATCATATATCGCGATGGCAAAAAAAAAAAAAATCATCCAAAATATCTTTCAGATATATTTTTCTAAATAAATATATAAGGAATTTATTTGTGTGAGTAAGCTCATTATGGATCAAATAAATAAACTTAAATTTCTTATTTTTATGTGAAAGTAAAAAATCTTATTTTAAGAAAATTAAGGTTCTTGAGGGAAAGAACATGCGAGCAAAGTCATATATAATTGTTTGGTGTTTACGCCTGCACAACGCGGACCCATGAACTGATAGCTATGTCGGAAAATAACGAAAATACCCCCTCTACCACCCAGGCCCCATCCTCTCCAAATCCCCCGCCTCGCTGAATCCATTCTTCCCATGCCCCCGCGCCCGCGCACGAGCACGCGCTCGTTCATTCGGTGCTGGGCGGTCTCGAAGCCTTCTCAATAGCTCAACTTCTCCTTCATCTCCTTTTTTGATTCCTATTATAGGAGTTCCTATTAGAATTTGAAGTTCTTCGATTGCGTTCAAGAGAATGTGGATGAATTCCGGACAACCGGCGGATTCCTACTACGAAGTCAGGCCGGAGTACACTGACGACGTTCCCAAGACCCGATTCAAGATCAAGGTTCTATGATTTCAGATCTTATCTTTTCGCGATTTTGGCAGCTGGGAATTCAATTTGGTTTGCGTTGTTTGATTAGGCAGTTTGTTTTTCTAGTTTCTATCCTCGTTGTACCCTTTTATGAAATTCTGGATTTTTATGCGTTCGATTTGATAAAAATTCCATTTTTGGTTTCCGGTTTGTATTTTCCATCCTTCTAGTTTTTCTCTGCTTGGGGGATCTGTGTAGTAAAGATTGAGTATTTATGTTTCATGAAATTTTAGTTTGTTCTAGGTTAATTGCTTATTTATTTATTTTGATATTTTGGATCACCTTCAATTTAGGGAAATAACGAACACGACTTATGTTAGTTGAATTGAAGATGGTTTTTTGGCAGATAAGTTATTCTATGGATCAGCGGATCTGTTATTCATCAAGGAGGTTTCTGGAGATTGCTTGATTTAGTGACAATGATTCATGGATTCACCCACTTATTCTATTCATTGGAGTTCTTTTCTTCTTGAATTTTGTTTTTCTTGAGTTGAACTTTTTCATTCACCAGAGCTTGGTTTTTCCTCTTTTCTTTTGAATATTTATTTCAAAATATCTATGCTTGGTGGCTGGCGGCTGCTTGCTTAGTTACTTGCATTTTAATTTGTTGATGCAGGCTGGAAGAACCCTTAGCGTTAGAAGATGGCAGGCTGCCTTTAGCTCTGAAGGATATTTGGATATTGGACCAACTCTCAGTCGAATTCGACGTGGGGTAGGTCGATGATTTTCAGTTGCTATAGAGTTTTTTTTTTACTATAGAGGATTCAGTATTGAGGATAATTGTTTGATCACTGGTGCTTATTTGAAACAAATTTTGCCTCAGGGGATGTAAGGAGCATTCTATTAGTATCTTATGATGATTAATGATATGTGTATTCTGTGCCTTACCTTGTTGATATTTTGTTTTCTAATAGTTTTTTGCTTCTTGTCACAGAATAGTTATTAAATCTTAGGTTTCTCCAGCATTTTTTTGTTTTGTTTGGCGAGTGGTTGATGGAATGATTATCTAAGGATTGATAGCTGTTACTAGGCAACAGTGATAGCTAGTTAGGAGGGAAGGAACAGTGAGATTAGACTAATGTAGATTGGAAGTTCAAGGAGTGCAAGATCGATAAGGTGTTTAGAGAAGATGAAGAGGATGCTAGATCATGACTAGTAATGTTAGAAGGGAAGAAACTGAGGAATTGAAAGGACAACATTTTTACTCAAATTGTCTTGCTGCTATCATGGTTTAAAATTGCACAATATGAGGCTCGCCTTGAGGTCCTCCTTTGCGCAATTCCAGTAAAAAACGCCTCGATGCTTACGCCAAGAGTTTTTTCATGAGGCTTGCGCCTCAACTTGGTTGAGGCCCTCCTTGAGTCCCGCCTTGCCTCACTGGCATGAGGCTTACGCCTCACGCTATATATATTAAAACTTACATAAATCTTGAAGCAAATGCCCGACATTGGACTCTATGGGAGAGGAAGAAGGGGAGAGAGCAGTTCATCATAATGATGATTCAAATGAAGAACCCCCTAGTGATGGAATAATTATTAGGTCCGGACACCGGACATAGCTCTACATCCGAACGCCAATAACATGTCGCCACGTGCTCTTACTCTTTACCGTGCGGCCTGACGACCTGACCCGGACCCGGACCCGGTATTACTATGTATTGGCTGATTTGTGCAGACAGGGGTATTGCTAGGTATTGCTCGATATTGCTAGGTATTGCTAAGTATTGATTTTGACAGAGCGGCATTTCTCGTTATTGCCAAACAATACCTAGTAATATCGAACAATACTTAGCAATACCGAACAATACCTAGCAATACCCGAACATAGCAATACCGGTTTCCGGTCCGGGTCGGGTCGTCGGGCCGCACGGTAAAGAATAAGAGCACGTGGCAGCATGTTATTGGCGTCCGAATGTAAAGCTACGTCCGGTGTCCGGACCTAATAATTATTCTTAGTGATGACAGTGTTGATGACTTATGAGTTCTTATGTGATATATCATTGCTATTTATTTTTGGAAATTGGAATTATATGTTAATGAAAAGAATATTGGGATTTTGGAAAAATAGAATTTTGAGTTGAACTAGATTTCATGTTGTTTTATTATTGGGATATTTTGATTTCACTTCATATCTTATATTTTTTTATGTTTTATATTATTCATTGATTAGTATATAAAAATTTATCATTTTATGTTTACGCAATCTTTTGATTTTGAGGCTTACGCCTCAAAACGCCTTGAGGCTTATGCCTCGCCTCACGAATGGAAAACGCCTCAATACTCGAATACGTAATTTTAAACATTGGCTGCTATAAGTTTATACACACTTATATAGATGTAAGACAAGAGAAAAATAAATAAAAATATAATAATATAAAATATCCTCAGTAAGTAGTAAGTATTGTAATAATAAATAGTTGAGATTACTACTATAAATAATTTAAGCCATGTTATAATTAAAATGTGGTAACAAAATTGAAGCTTCTAATTTTCTGCTTAAATTATTGCCGAGTTCTCTCTCCATGGTAGTTGACCACAAACAATTGTTTGCCTGCCCGCTTCTTCTTTGAAATATATATATATATTTTTTTTCTTTGAAATATTTTTTTGTGCCTTCGGTAAAAAGAATTTGCAAATTCACTCAATTGACAAATAAGGGAACAAAAAAAAAAAAAAGTGGGGATTATTGATATGCATCTTCTGACTACAAATGTCGAAGTCTTTAAGTTAGATTGATATGATAGGTCTAGGGGCTACTCTTCACTCTTGTTTGACCATGATTTTCTTAGTACACAAACTATCTATTCTAATTCTTTTTAGTTTGTTCTAAAGATGCAAATGTGAACCATTCACTACATTTTGAACCCTCTATTTTTCAAAATCACAATCTTCCTCACCACTTGATTAAAAGATGCTAGACTAGAATTCCGAAAATTGGTCTGTTTAAAAAATCTTTTAAAAAAAGGAGGGTAAACTTCTCCTTTACTGATTCTTTGGTGATGCTTACAGTTATATCCATTGTTAGTTGTTAACATTTCAGATTTAGTTTGTTTATGAACACCGAAAGGATGAAAGAATGGAATTGAATACTTGGTTGGGCGGGAAAAAGGTGTTTAATAAAGAAGAAATTAAAAAGAGTAGACCTTGTTAAAAATATTATAAAGAACAATTTTTTTTATTTCACCTCAAGTTCAAAGGAAAGAGTGACCAATGGTAATATTGTCAAAACTTACTAGCCAAAATAAAGTTTTGAAGCATTTGGCTGTCTCAGACACAGCAACGTTGCTAGGAATTTTTATTGAAGACCTTTTCATAAACCTAAAAGCAAGTAGCTAGGAAATTATTTGATATTTTTTGTTCGTGCCTAGGTCTTGTAGCTATTTGCACATTGAATGATTTTTAGTACTTATCAAGTCAAAATATAATAGTTGATCTCTTTTGAGTTTAATTCTAATGCTTATATAAAACTTATGAAGGAAAAGTGGAGACCAACCTGAAGAGCCATCAAATCATCTGAACTGGTGTAGTATTGCACCCTTTTTCCACCTTTAATTTGACATTTATCATATTATGTGTTATTCCAATCTCAAATAGTTGGGATAAGGCTAATAATGATGATGCTTACTATGCGTTATATACATCGTATCATGTACAAAATATCTCATGTTTCTATCATCTTTCACTATATTGAGTTTCTTCAAGGAGGACTCGTTACAACTTACAACATAGATTTATAATGTTCATCTTGAGGATGTATGCTTTTTGCATTAGTCTAGCAAGAAAATATAAAATTGGTGATCATCTCCATGATAGCATGAATGCATATGGAGGTGAAATTTTTGTCATATACTTGAATACTCCTGCTTGCTAGCGAGATTTAATTCTATTTCGTTATTCATGTATGATTAATGGATACCTTTTATTGAATTTCGGACCTTTCTTTAATAGGGAATACATCCATCAATTAGAGGTGAAGTTTGGGAGTTTTTACTTGGATGTTTCAGTCCAAAGAGTACGTTTGAGGAGAGAGAGCAGTTGAGACAACAACGAAGGTAGCTCTTATACAATTGCAAATTCATAGTACTTATATTAAAAAAAGATCCGACTTCTTTCTAATATTTTTGTTTGTTAACCCAATTGAAATAGTGTTATAAAAATGTTTAGATCATTGCAAAAACATTTTATTTAAAGGAATTATAGTTTAACCTACTATGTAGAAATTTCCATTTTCACAAGAGTCATGCTTAAGAATACTATGCCTTGTCATGCAGAGTAAAATACGCTCAATGGAAGGAAGAATGTCGACAGATGGATGCTCATGTTGGTAGTGGTACCATTATTACAGCCCCAATAATCACTGATGACGGAGAACCAATCAAAGATCCTCTTGTCCTGATGCAAGCTGTGCCATCTGCTAACCTTCTTGACGATGTTGGAGCCAGTGAAGGGAGCGATGAAGAAACCCAAATACATATAACAGACAAAAAAATTATTCAGTGGAAACTAACTTTACATCAAATTGGTAGGTATTCTTTTTCAGCTCCAATTTATGTTTTTGAATTTGATTATTTCTTTCATTTTAATGTAAACATCTATCCAGTCATATCAAATTCTTGCACTATTTTGACTTGTCTCCATGCTTCTTTGCATTTGTTGTTGGTTTAAAGCTGGTTATACGTTATTGGAATGGTGAGCGAAAAATTGCAAAGTATGTGGCTCAAATCTATGACATTGTAGAAACAACTTTCTCCTTTAACCACTTGACCATGGTCCTTTCATGTGGGTTCTAAGCTTAGATACAACTAGGCTATGTATCTGTCAAAATTCAGCTAGTCATAGTATCGATTTGTGTTGTGTACTGTAAAATCCTTTTTGTTGGAGTATCTAGTTTAGTTAAACAAATTTAGTTTAGGTTTTCTTATCAGTATACCAAAGAATGTCCAAAGGAGTAGGTGAGGGGTTCAAGTCTCCACACACCCAGAAAAATACTATAGTTTTCTTTTAAAGATTCTGTCCGGAATTCATTATACATTTGTCAAGGCATTATTTATGATTATAGGCATATTTTGCATGTTTCAATGTAAGATAAAATATGACTGAACTAATCCTAGTTTCACACCTGCCAAGCCGTTAATGAGCATTGGCTAGTAAATTCTAGGTTATGCTATAGATATTTAACTTAGTGTATTCTAATTTGTTATTATTTGATTAATTTTATGGCAGGTCTCGACGTGCTGCGTACCGACAGGACTCTAGTATTTTATGAGAAGCAGAGCAATTTAGCAAAGCTTTGGGATATTCTGGCCGTTTATGCTTGGATTGACAAAGATGTTGGCTATTGTCAAGGTGGCTATATATATTTTACTAAATGATTTGTTGTATTACACTTTCAAAAAGATATTAAGGTTTCCTTTCTACAATTGCTACTGTATCAGCTATTTTGGCTATGCAAATGCTTTTCAATTATTCAGTTATCTTTCTTTTTCATTCTTGTTGTCAGAGTAAAATTATTGCATTTTTTTAAAGATAAAGTGCTTGAAAATATTATGAAATTCTCCTTTGATATATCTGAGGGTCATAGCTAATTGTGTGCTGTGCTTTTTCAGGAATGAGTGATCTTTGTTCTCCAATGATAATGCTTCTTCAAGATGAAGCAGATGCATTTTGGTGCTTTGAACGGTTGATGCGAAGATTGGTATGATTTGTTTAGCATGTTAAGCAAATTTGAAACGTTAATTTCTTAACTTTTTTGTAATTTCTCTACTTATTATAAATTTGAAACGGCAGTTTCTAAACTTTTTTATAAAATAGTACTTTGCACACTAACCTTACTTGCATTTTCCTCTGTTCCAAGAGGATAATGGACTTAATCAGTTGATAATTAAAAGGAGAAGTAAATATTCAGCAAACAATTGTTGTAACTCTTAAAACCGTTCCTATTTATTATCTAGCATAGGGTCGTAAATTAACGGGGTTGAGCCAAGTATTATCTTGGTCAATTTTGTTGATTTACTTTCTTATACAGTTCAAGTTAAGCTTGAAAATAATCCTAGTTTTAAAATTCTGTTTAAGCTTGTTTATTAGTTTTTTTGATTGAGTTGAAGTCTGTTAGATATTAGCATATGAGGTTGGATCCAAAAATCAGATGCGGAGCATTGGCTACAGACATGGCGGAACAACCAACAACTATAAAGCTTACCAAAGAAGAAGACACAGACACATTCCACAAGCATAAATGCCAAATGAGTCCACATATATAATAAAACACTAGTTTAGTCTTTCTTATAAGTTTAGTTAAGTAGATCGGTTCTATATTGTAAATTTGGTTTACCCAAGAATTATAAATACATTACTTATTATAAGAAAAGGTATTGAATGAAATAAATCTGGTTTCTTCCTTTCTAGTCTCTCTTACTCCCCTTTTTCTTTCCTAAGGAGTCTATACCTACTCAGAAGGTGCCAAGGTTTCTTGGATCACCAAGAAGCATAACAAATGATTGCTCTCATTGCACAATACTCACCTCTCCTCCTGATTCTGCAGCCGGCCAGTCCCTTCCACCCCCTTCTTCTCTATTTCAACTGCCAAGATTTTATTTCTCTACCGGAATTCATTGCTTCACTTCAGACCTTTTTTTTTTCCAGCCCACCAGCCGCCAATGCATCGTTGTTTTCCAGAACCACACCTCTCTCACATCCAGTTTTCTGGTTCTTTCGATATCAGCAGTTGAAGATCTGCTGTTTGAAGACGAGTCGTCCCACCAGTCATCCATTCATGCTTCCAAGAACCGTCATCTGTTTTCCAACACGGCAGTTTTGCAAATTCTCCATTGGCCAACTTCTGTCCGACCCGCTCCATCTTTCAAGAATGCATTAGGCACCAGTTCTTGGTATCAAGTATCACATCTCGTTCAAACTCCATCTGCACATATCAAATCAAAATGAAGAATGCAGATTTGGCGGAAATCATTCGGTCAATGCAAACCAAGCAAGAGTTTTATTCCTCAAAAATAAAAAAATCTCTACGACAAGTGAATGTTCAAATTGCCTCCATTAGCTCATCACTTCAACATGTTCATACCTCAATGCATTATATTGATAAAAAACTTAACAGTTTGTGCATTGACTGCCCACCTCCTCCCCTTCATCAAGATCCTTCCTCTTCTGCCAGCATCCTTGGTTCGTCCAACTGAATCCCTTCTTCACAATCACCACCTGCTTTGACCATTGACCATTGTATTTATCTTCCATCTTTATCTCAAGTTGGCATTGAAGATGATGAAGATTTGACATTCATAGATACAATTGGAGATGAAGATGCCTCCCTTGAAGACCCATTTAGTGATGATACATGATTGGCTTTTAGATGTTCTTTCTTATTTGTATTTTGGGAGTTTTGATAGACTTATATTTGTGATTTTGTACTTTGAATTATGCTATGAGATGCATATATTGCATCTACATTATTGTTTTCCTCTAATTTCACTTCTCTTTTAGATATTTTTATTGTATGATAGTCTCTTACTGTTATTTACCTGCTAGAATACTTAAATTCTCATTTACCCAATTCTTCGTCGTTACGCCTCACCTCACGGACGTAAAATGCCTCGAGGCTTATTTACGCAATTTTAAACCTTGATCTCAACTATATAACATCCGTCCTTATCATTCTCCACATTTTCATAAGGATGTTATTCCTATTTTGAGCTCTTTTTCTATTCCAATATTTCTTGTTCATAAACTAAATGGTACTTGGCATTTTTACATTAATTCTAGAGTCCTTAAAATACTCACCATTCAAGATATATTTTCTATTCTAAAAGTACATGAATTTTTAGATGAATTACATATAATTTTTTTTCTTCCAAATTTCATTTTTGTTCTGCCTCTCTCCAAGTTAGGATCCATCCTAAAAACTTTCATCAAACTATTCATGAACTAAGAATTTCTCCTTTACTCTTTTTTTCTCCTTCTGCTTTTTTGCATCTTCAAAATCAAGCTTTGTTACAAGGGAAAATAAAGTACCGGTTGATGCTGCATGAGAAAATTTTGCATCCCTCTCTTCATCTTTTCCTTCTCTCGATCTTGTTAGGGGGTATTTGTTGATCCATATACCAAATAATGAGCGAAAAGAGGGAAATGGGCCTACTTAAGTGATAATCGGAGGGCGCGACGCATCACTGAAGGGTCAAACAACCTCCGATCATTAAACGTACTTCGCTATTGCAATCGGAGCACCGAATTTGCGTAAGAGGGAGTTCCTCGCAATCAATTCGGGTGAAAATGGTCAAAATCGACAACCGACACCCAAAATTTATGCGTGACATTGCCCAAACGACGTAAGATCTTAAATTGGATTTTGTTGTTGCGTTCACAATGTCGACAACACCCAATAATGATTATAATTTCGTCCAATAAAATTTGTCTAGCAAAATCAACGCAAATTCTGAGGCAACGGTGCGTAAATCAAGGCAACTATGATGAATTTCGAGGCTATGAAATTCTGTTCTGTTTCAATTATTTTAATAATAATAATATCATTATTTAACAGAAATAAATTAAAATAAAAAAATCAAATCAAATCAAAATTAAGATACCTTGTATCCGCCTTGCCTGCGCCAGCTCTACTAAAATCCCTGAAATCCCAATGACATTCGCGTCTCCTTCCATGAATCCTGTGACTCGCCTTGATCAAACTTCGCTCTTGTTGATAAAACGAGACTAAACGACCTCTCTTTTCCGATTCTTCGACACACGAATTTTTCTCTCGCTCTAGCTTTTTTATGTTCCCAATTTCGACCTCCGCCGGGCTCGACGTTTCACTCCTATAAGCCGAACTCCTCTACTCGATCAAATACCCACTTCCTCCCTCCCAGCTGTCTGCGACTAAGACTCGTTCGATGTCACAACCAGGCAACACGACCCGTTTAGATTCCTGATAGAAGCTGACCTTCAACCGATCTCCAGAGCCATGAAACAGTTCCAGGCCACCAGCTTGTGCTCGATTGCCTTCTCTACAGCCAATTCCTGTCTGTTCCACACATTTGCAATTGACGAACCCTTCCAACTTGCTGCAGCCGTTCGGTCGAGTCCCCCTACAAGCCGCAAATCCGGCACTAGTAGCCTGAGCTGATCCCATTCGACCCTCACCCAACGCCTCTTGCTGTTGATCCCGCCTCCTATTCTCCATGAAACCGAACACCTCCCGACTCTGTTCCTTCCTCACCTCAATCGAACCAACCGACCTCTTCCCTGTTCGAATACAGTCAAACTCTTCACAACCTACAACTTCTCAATCAAAACAGCTCACACTTTCCTCTTTCCTCATTCCTCTTACTTTATCAACTACAACAAGCCCACAAGCTAAATTCCCACTCAAACCAATCCCACTCTTCCAATTCATAATTCCTATGGCAACTACCAACCCATCTCCAAAGCCAACACAAGTTCAGCCTAAATCAGCCAACCATTACACTGTCCCTTTGTTATCATTATTATTAATCATCATCAATAATCATTGTTATTAATTAATAGTGATTTTGTTATTATTATTATTATTATTATTATTTGGTAAAAAAAAGAAGAAAGAAAGAAAATAAACAAAAAAGAAGAAAATGAAAAGAAATTTTTTTTGGTGTTCAGCACCTCAATCCTTGTGCCCCCGACCTCGACGCCATCGACGCTATCGTTGCAACCTCGCGAAGGCATAATGTTAAAAAAAAAAAAACTCAAAAAGATCCTAAAAAATCCCACTTTCAATGTTCGTGGCGCATCGGGGATCACCCACACGCTCTCGTAGCATGGGAGGGAGCCCGGTGCAATGCTTGCGACAAAGCGGGTAGGCTCTATATGCACTCTCATAGTGTGGCAAGGACAACCCTAAGTACCAGTGTATGAGCTACAGTGTTTGCAAGGAAAAATTGTAAGTTTTTAATAAAGGTACCTCGAAGACCCATACACGCTCTCATGGCTTTGTGGGATTGAAGATTACGGCCGTGGTGTCACCCGACACCTACCCTATGTGCTCTCGTAGAGTGGTAGGGAAGGCATAGCTTTTAAAATTTCTCTTAAGCAGGGGAGACGTCGGGAGGTTGCCAGAATTTCAAATGACAGAGGACCTGCACTTAAGCAAAATCACTGGGAACAGAACTCAAATTAAAATGGCAGGGAACCAAAAATTAAAATGAAAAATGAATAATCATAATTAAAATACAAATGCTAACTAATAATCTTGTTCATCTAATTGAACAAGCAGAGAATTGGTGTTGAACAAAACTCCAAGCATGATTTGCTTGCAAGCAATAATCAACAATAATTAAAGAGGTGTGATGTAGTTGCAAGTAGATGCACAAGAATATCTTAGCAAGTGTTACAAATCATATATGAATGATAGTGATTGATGTGTAGCATTCGTATCGACCTTGCAATCAAACGTATCAAACAACAATGCACATAATGAAATATTCATAAATGGTAGTAAGAGATGTGCAGTGATATGCTCATGAGCAAAGTGTGGAGAATGTGCAATGAATGCAACAATGCTCTACGGTCAACATCAAAACACAAGCAACTACATCGAACCCTTGCAAGTAATGAAGGGAAATGCATGATGAATATGAACTCCTGCAAATGGTGACAACCAATATGCAATAAACATGAAGAGCTCTTCGCAAACATAGATAAGAGGGCTTCAATGAATACAACTCACATAGCAATCAACGTTAGTTTGCAAATGAACATGTTAATCTACCTGCAAGCGGTAATAATAGATATGTTGCAGGTATTTGTTGGGGGAGACGAGGAGTAAACACCAGAATGACTAAATAAGCAAGAAAGTAAAAGCAGCGGAAAAGTAAAGGACGCCAAAATTTAACATGAGAAACTCAAAATAGGGAAAAAAATCGTAGAGCCACACCACACCAAGAAATCCACTATGAAAATTGGGAGAAATAAGTAAGATCTCTCTTTTCTCTCACTCTCTCCTTGCTTCTATTCTCACATGCACCATTTTCAATGTCTACATACTCAATATACAATAGAAAGCCAAGTAAAATAACCCCAAGGGATGCAACCCTACATAGAAACGAGAAAGAAAATCGTCCAGTTTGTCTCGCAGTGCTGTGGCGTTAGTATGGGGCGCCGCGTCGTACACGCCTCTGACTTGCACTGCTGCAGTATCGTATTTATATCGTTGTGGTGCTCTGCTCTTTGTCTTTCAGCACCGTGGCGTTTGGGTACGTAGCGCCGGGGAGGTCATGTACACAGCGCCCCACCCCCACCGAGCACGAGAAACTTGAGGTCCAAGGAAACATAATAATTCGATTGATCAACACAATCAAATTCCACACATAAGAGTATGAAGAATCCCCTATAAACGTAAATATTCATGCAAAGTGCTATTTGCAAGCAAGGCTGGAAGATTGGTAATACACACGAGCTCCTACGAACCGCTGTAGGAGACTCTTTATCTACAAGCAAATACAGAAGAATTGCAGCAAATACAGACACCTACAAGCCACTACAGCGCTAGAAAATTTGCATGCAAAGCAATTGATGCAACAGCTGCTAAAGGAAGTAATCAAGACAAAGAAATAAATGCAACAGTAATCTGAATAGAGAAGTGAAATTGTTCATTCTACTATCTTCTTCCTCCCAAGACCGGTCATATAGTCATTAACTAAGACTAATGCTAGTAATTACTAAATTAAGATAAGCAAAACAATAAAAAGGACAGTACTATGCTTAACAGAAAGGTAAAAATAGCAGAAAGGCAGTAGTGGGACGTTGAGCTTGGTGTCGAGTCCACTGGAACACGATAACAGAGTAGATGACCGCATCAATTCTCCCCTGGTCTGAAGAAGCTCGACTTTGATGAAACTTTTGTAATGTGCATGTTGTCAGGTGGGTGATAGCTATAGATATCTGCTACATTGAACGTGGGGTAAGTATGATTTCAGGTGATAGGTCGATCACATAAGCATTTTCATTAATCTTGTGGATAATCGGGAATGGGCCAATTTTCTTGGGCTTAAACTTAGAATAAGTTCTTTGGGGATATCTTTCTCTACGCATTTGCAACATCACTAATTCGTCGGGATTGAAGACCTTGTGGCGACGGTGAGTGTCTACATGTTGTTTATACTTGGTAGTGGTCTCCTGGAGCTTCTTTCTCATGGTCTGAATGATTTCAACTGCTTGCGTTACTGTTTTGTTGACGTCTGATTTGCTGCACTTTGGCTAGATGGCCAACTCTACTATGTGGTTGGGTGGTTTGGTATACACGACTTGAAAAGGGCTGGAACACGATAAACCAATTGAATATATAGACTAGTTATGTTTTTTAATGCTAATAATTTAAACTTATATGCTTATTACTATATATATAATTGAATTATGAGATTTAATGAAAATTTTCATAATTCACTAAGTATTATTGATGTTGTTTGATGTAGTTCAAATATTTATAAAAAATAATTTTAGTCTATTTATTTAACTATTTGTTTTGCAAATACTTATACCTCAAAATAGTATATATATATATATATATATATATATATATAATTTTAAAAGTGTATAGAATAAAAGTAAATTGATATTAAACATACAATAAATTATCAAATACATAATCAATTATTAAATGAGCATTTTATGGAGGTCTTAGCAAGTTATTTGTTGAACAACAAATGGGAATGTTCACAAACATATATGAATTAGTGGGTCAATATTTAAACTTGTTAATTTATATATCGAGTTCTTTAAATCTAGATCAGGCTAGTCCAATTAGCTAAATGAACAAACAAAAACGAGTCATATATGAATGAATATTGAGTTGTTCATCAAGTGCAATTGTTCGCTTACAACTCTACTCTAACATATACACTTTTTGTCTTATTACTACACATATTTATTATATAAATATGTATTCATATTCAATAACTAATGTACTTTCCTTGGTTTTGGGATTATCATGTCTTAATAATGACTATCTGATGCTTCTTCAATTTATAGTTATATAACTGAAATATTTTGTAGTTTTTTGTTTTGATAATTGCTTTACATTGTTTTTAATACTTTGTTATTTGAAATTTTAAAGCGAGGAAATTTCAAATGCACAGACAAGTCCGTTGGGGTCGAGAACCAACTGCAAAGTCTGGCATCCATTACTCAACTTCTCGACCCTAAACTACATCAACACCTAGGTAAAGATAATTTCATTATGAGGATCCGTTTAGAAGGAAAATCTAGTTTCTAACATAGAGACCACTTTGTTTATTCCTGACTGTAGAAAAAGTTGAAATATCTTTTTGAAGTATAGTCTATGCTTATCTTTTTCTTATTAATTTTTAATTTATATGAATATGTAATTGTAGTGTTCATCTTTAGCCGCTTAATTTGTTGGAAGTGGTCTTATGATTAAGGTTTCGTTTGGGACGGCTTTTTATTGCTTTTTGAAACAGTTTTTTAGTATAAAAATTAAATTTTTTGTACTAGAAAGCTACTTCAAGAACCAGTAAAAAAGCTGTCCCAAACGAAGCCTACGTCTCCTTTGAGCAAGAGTGGTATGTCCGTCCTCATTTTGCACTGTTTTTAAACTGCTGACTTTTCCATGTTTTGTTGCTGAATGGGATGAGGGTGAATAAATAATGTATAAGAAAATATAGAATATAGCTCCATGATTCAAACAATAGGATATAATGTATAATAAAGTATAGAATGTAGCTCCATGATTCAAAGAATAGAATATAGCTAACATGGATCCATTTCAATTTTAAGCCAAAAAAAAGGACGCCTTGTTGCTTTTATAAGTAAATGTACAGCGCCACCCTTTTGATTAGTTGATAGTTTTCTTCCCTCACTTTCTTTTGGTTGCAGAAAAACTTGGTGGAGGTGATTACATCTTTGCTTTCCGAATGTTCATGGTCTTGTTCCGACGGGAATTTTCATTTGGTGATTCATTATACCTATGGGAGGTAAGGAAATTGCCTTTGAACCTGTATACAACTGTACGTTTATGAACTGGTCTTCTTTTTATCTGCTCGTTTTAAGGTTAATATGTTGCAAGAATATACTAGTTAAATATTACTGTAGAAAGCTGTCTCTTTGATTTAATACCGGAGGCTCATTATCCAACTGCATGTGGGCATCACTACAACAACAACAACAATATCAAACATTTATTCTACTGTGCGGGATCGGCTACATGAATCCTTTTTCTTCATAGTGTCCTATTAAGTGTCAAATTCTCATTTAAACTAATAAAGAAAGGTCATTTCTAATATTTTCTACTCAGGTCTTTTTAGGTCTTCATCTACCTTTCTTAACATAAGTCAAATCTAATACATCTACTCTCCTAACCGGGGAAGGCCACCGTTTTATGTGACCAAATCATCTAAGGCGACTCTCTCTAATCTTATCTGCCACTGGAGCTACTCCAACCTTTTAACGTATATGCTCGTTTCGTATCCTGTCTCTTATAGTAAAGCCACTCATCCACCTGAGCATCCTCAACTCTGCAACACTTAACTTAATATTATGCTTCTCTTTTAATGACCAACATTCTACGCCATAAAGCATTGCAGGTCTAACCACCCTCATAAAATTTTCCCTCAAGTTAGAGTGGTACTTTTCTATCTCACAACAAGTCCGATGCATTCCTCCACTTCAACCATCCAACTTGAATTCTACTAATAATATCCCGATCTATTTCACCATCACTAATATTTAATAAAAATAATCATATGTTTATTATGAAAACAGCTCTTGTAGCCAATCTTTTTATTTATCATTCTTTAATTTGTTCAGTTTCTAATTCATGAAGAGAAAAAGGTCAATATTGTACCTTTATTATTTATGGGGGACTGTTTTATTCTCAAACTATTTGATGTGTCAAATTTAGCCCCCTGGTTTTTCAAATCTGAACTTTAATAGTCCTTTGATTTCTCAAACCTGATTCAAAATAATCCAATAGAGGAAATATTTTGGATCATATTTGAGGTGCGAAGAGTTTGAATGCATTAGATAGCTGGGTTAAAATGACCTCTTTTATAAATAGTCTAAGGACCATTTTTTTACCTTTATTTTCTTTATTCACAAAATCTATCAAGTAAAGCTGAGAAAAAGAATTAGTCCATTCTCAGAATTGCACTCTGTTGAACTTTTTAACAAAAAGATCTTTTTATCAAATTTAATTCCAATTGTATATCATGTTCATAAATGCAAGTTTTACCACCCTTTTTTTGGTATTTCCCCCCTTGTGTGTTTCTGGCTTAATGCTTCATCCTTGTATTTAATCACACAGATGATGTGGGCTCTAGAATATGACCCTGGAATCTTCTTGGTGTATGAAGAACAAGTGCTCTCTAGTGATAGAAATGGGGGGACCAGAGAAAAAATAAAATCAATCCGCCAATTCGGGAAGTATGAGCGAGAAAATCTGAGGAATGGAAGCAAAGGTTCTGAACCACCTCTCCCCATTTCAGTTTTTCTTGTTGCCAGTGTTCTCAAGGAAAAGAGCAATAAACTATTGCAGGAAGCCAAAGGTCTTGATGATATTGTGAAGGTAAGCACACAGATTGAACAAAACAGTTAGTTTTTTTTCGCTGAAAATGCTATAAATTTAGTATCTGACCTTCACAAAATCCCCAAATTTATTTTTTGAAGATCAGGTAGTTGAAAATTGATTTAGGTGGTTTGAACATGTACAATGAAGAGTAGAAAATAAACCCATTAAACCAGTAGAAGAAATTAATGTTGAAAGATTAGGAAGGTAAAATAGGTAGACCTAAGGTAACATGGACATTATTCTACGAAGAATAACATACAAACCAATACTCAACAAGAAAAGAGAGAGAGAGAGAGATAATTCATAAAGTTGAACGCCAAATGTTTGGGATGAGGCTAATGATGATTATATAACTCCCATTAGATACATAAAATGTGGCTTCACTAAGGCTTCGTTTGGGACGGCTTTTTTACTGCTTTCTAAAACGGAGTTTTAATAAAAAAAATAAAAAAATTTGTACTAAAATTCCGTTTTAGAAAGCAATAAAAAAACCGTCCCAAATGAAGCCTAAATTTAATATTTCAGAGTTCTTATCTCCATTTTTAAACTTGGGCATCCTCATGCTGTTGATTAATTTTCTTCTCCCTCAGATTTTAAATGACATTACTGGAAATCTAGACGCCAAGAAAGCATGCAGTGGAGCCATGAAGCTTCATAAAAAATATTTGAGAAAGGTAATGCTGCTTTTTTACCAAGGTCTCACTGTTAAGATTTTGTTAATTACATACATTCTCTCCGATTCACTTGAGAGGCGCATATTAATGGTTGAGATACTTTCTTAAATATTAGGTTGCATATCAAATGACATGGATGTATAAGAACTTATTCCATCAAGTTTGAATTGCGGTTTTGGAGACGATTAAACTCTATATTAGCCTAACAAAGACAATAAATTTAATGTTAAGTTAAACGTTTTGTTCAATAATGCATTGTTCTTTGCTATTTTATGATGAACTTGAATAAGTTGAAGATATTAATGAAAACCTCCTTATTGACTTTGAAAAATTTCTTGGCATCGTGCATTCTTGAAGGGGCTGTTAGGCATTATTTAATAGTTGCCATGTGAAACAGTTTCTAATTTTGTAATTGTTGACCTCTCCATGTAACCAAGGACTTTAAAAAACAAAAAAAAAAAAAAAAAAAAGCAAATCTGGGAGAAACCTTGCATACCTCGTATCTATTGAGAAAAATCCTCGCTTACTTCATCCACACTCGCTCTGCTATCGAGCTCTCTCATTCCACAGATCCTCTCGTCCGCACTTCCCCATAGCCCGCTCTGATCACCTGCAGTAGAGCCATAGAACTCCCAATTGCTACAGTCTCCTTTATCCGACATCAACACCCAGGCCGAACTCCACTTCAATTGCTTGATCTTGATTCCATTGAATTAGCCTCCCTCTGCCGACCCTAGCCCATCCGATTGTAGCCCCTCATCTGTTCGAGACCCCTCTAAAGTCACAAATCCTGATCCCTGCCTTTCCCAACCAAACTCAGCTCTTCCCTTTCATACAAACAGCAGCAGCTCCATCTTCTTCTATAAACAACCGCCTATCACTCCAACCCAATCTCCCGTTCTCTCGTTGCTACTCACAACAACACCTGCAACCCTTCTTCTTCTCTGTCGTGCAGCTTTGTCCAGCAAACAACAGCAGCTGCTCCTCAAAACCCACCAACAAACAGCCACCTATTGTACCAAGCACATTTCTCCTCCTCACTTGCCAACCTTACTACCTACATTAGCCTTCTCCTATCAAGCTGAAGCCCAGCCCACCAAGAAAGCCCCTTTTCTCCCTTTCTTGTGTACTTTCACTGGCCATCTTCTCCTTAAACTCACCAACCTACCAGCCCACTTACAAATGCCCACTAGAATTAACCCAAAATGCGCCTCCTCAAAACAGCCATCATACCCAATACCAAACATCAATTTCATTTTTTTTTTCTTTAACTATTAACTATTATCACTAATCAGTATTATTAATTCATTAATAATAATAATAATAATAATAATAACTAATATTATTAATAATTAATAGTAAGCAATAATAATAATAGGCATGCAATGATTGCGAATACGCTCAACTGTTAACTAGTTTGCGAATATGAGTGGCAGTTCCTATGGACATCGAAGGATATGCAAACGACTGTATGACTTGCTAATCAATGTAAGTAGAGAGGTCAACAATGAGTGCAACAATTCGATGCATTTGATGAATATGAAGAGAACGAAGTCTATGAATAATCAATGACATTCAAACTACCAAAAAGCAATAGCCTGTGAACATAGTGATCTCCCTATAACTGAGGTCAACTAGCTTGCAGAATACATGTAGCAATTCTCAGAAGTATTGAAAGATGTGCAAGTAAATATGACAATTTGATGCATGCAGTGAAGCTCGAAGCACATACATGAAGTTTACTACAAACGCAATGATAAATTTATAAGTAAAGCATAGAGATCATGCAATAATCCTTGCAAATAACGGATTCTTTTGCCAACATGTTTAGTGCAACATACGATGAATATTAGAGCACTCCTACATTCAACAATAGTTCAGTGCTAAGTAAATACATTAATCCCTTGCAAGCAACAATTATAAGTATGTCACAAAGGTGACGGGTCTCATGTGAACACAGATATACATAATAAGTTTGCGGGCAGAAGTCATATATTTGCAATATATGCCAACACCTATGGGTTGTTGCAACAAGAGATTAAATACTACGACATCTTCACAGTCAATGACCACTCTGTGTCAATTAAATACATAGATCTCCTGCAAGCGAGGGTAGTCGATATGCAACAAATGCAAGTATATGAGACCCGTCACATGCACAACATATCATCTATAAGTAAATGCAAGAAGAACTGTGGTAGATGCAAACACTTGATGGCAATAACGACAATGCAAAAACTTGCCGGCTAACATGCATTGGAAATCTAGGGTGAATACAATACACTTAGTACACATGCCACATGAAAACTATGAGAAAGAATCAGGAATTTACTATAAATACAAGCATCTACGAACAAGTGTAGGAAACCCGTTAGTGCACGACAGTTTACCTGCACGAAATGAAGGATAACTTATAGCACAACGTCACGCCACCGGATCTGCAACGTGCATACAAGCAGATAGAAGGTGTGTGCAAATTCTCAAGTGAAGTCCTGTGTATTTCTGAACAATAGCCCATCTGCATGAGAAACAAACAACTTATGATGTATCGTCACGCCACTGGATCCACAACGCTCATATAAGAGGACATAAGGCATCTACAATCTCTCAAATGGAACGTTGCGCACATTTAAATGATAGTTGCCCATACAACTGATCTGTGTCAAATATTTCAAAATGCCCTCACACATTTATTGCAACGTATATACACACAAATATGGAAATGCACATGTAAGCACATTAATATGTAAATAAAAGTATAAGTGTACATGCAAGCATGTAAACATGATATAAGAGAATGCATATGCAAGCATACACCCATATGGGCTTCGATGAGCGTGTTATGAGTACACACGTGATGTCTGAAAATATTGCACAGGTCAAAAATAATATATTTAAGTTCAAACCCGATCCTTCTATGCAAGTAGATAGAAGTCGATACAACTCGAATCATCAAACAAATATATCGTCGCGGCGTCGACTGAGATATTTATTTTAATACATTCATATTATGCCATCAAGGTTTATAACAAAGACAATCCACCAATAAAAGAATAAAGCCTATTACGAACCCGATCCATTGTCAATAATTAGATAGAGTCGACAAGGTCCAACAGATAGTTAAAAATGCTCCTTAAATGCCTGTATGGGCCTCGATGAGCGTGTTATGGATATACATGTGACGTTTGAGAATGCTACACGGGTTAAATGATAAATTTAAGTTCGAAACCGATCTTTTTATACGAGTGGATAGGAGTCGACATGGCTTGAACTATTAAATAAATATGCGGTTACGACGTCGACCAAGATATTTGTTTAATACGTTCATATTAGGCCTTCAAGGTCTATAACCAGGAAAGTTCTCTTATAAATGCATAAAGCCTACGAAGAACTCGATCCTCTGTCAATAAGTTGACAGAGTCGACAAGATTCAATTAACAAAATAAAAATTGCCCATAATACCCCGATGATTGTTGTGTTGAATGTTTATCTCAACCAGAGGGGAGCACAAGCATTCAAAATACCCCTAAATTCCCAAATGCCCATGAAATTTAAAATTCCAAAAACTACCAAAATGCAAAATATTTAGAAACCTAAATTCAGTCATCAAACGTTTAAAGAAAAATCCAACCACGCTCCGTAATAATTTGCCAAGATGGACAAATCTGAAAATTTACTTTAGTTCACAAAGAGCTAATGTATGGTCGAGAATATCACTAATATTCGTTCTCAAATAGTCCATTACTAGTAAGGACGTGGCATTGGTCCTCTGATCTGTGGTTTGGCCGGATGCTCCGCAAAGAACCCATGGTTTGGCTAGATGGATCTGCATGGTTAATGATTACAGCCGTGACCCTCTGACCTTGTGGCTTGGTCCAATGACTCCACTGTATAATGGTTACAGTCATAGCCTGTATGTACCCCAATTTCTTCAAATTCTTGTGATTCGAATCAATAGGATATAATCTATAAGGCACAAAACTCTTTGTTAGCTAAGGTGGATTCAAATTTGTCTCCTTAGATAAATATTCACCACAGGTCTACAAAATATACTTGGACGAAGCAACTCATGGCTAACGCCAAGGATTCTTCTATTTGACGACTCGCTACCGGTAGAGGTAGTTAATCATAGGGGCTTGTGCCTATAGGAAATCAGAACTCATATCATAAAATCCTCGCAAAATGAGGGCGAAATCTCTAGGTAGTATCTTATGTCAAACCCAATTTGCATTCAAAAAATTTACCTCATAACATAATTCATTAAAACTCTCCTGAAATAGGGGAGGGTGGAGCGCGAATTTTCGGAGCCCACAATAATCCTTTGAAAGTTTATGATGGATCTTGAGTTGTAATTTTCGGATTCCAAGCAAAACAGCCCAAAAACAATGGGAAAATGCGAAATTTCTTGGATGAAAACACTCACAAACACTTCATTTACTCAAATATCAAAAGACTTACAAGTTTCCACGGATACAATGCTCCCAATTCGAGAAGGGAAGCTTTCTCCCAAGTCCTAGAGAAGAAGAAACCTAAAATAGCCACAAAACAAGATCCCTCCAAAAAGCCCCCCTAACACACTTTTAACTCTCACATAAAACCCCTCCAAATCCCCTCAATACCCCTAGGGCAAACAACTCATGCCTCCTTTTCAATTTGGTGAGCCCAAGGGGCCCACCCCTTTACTCCCCCCCCCTTGGTTTGTCCGCCCAGGCAGGCGGGTTCTCCGCCTGCAGTAAATGAGTACCGGCCCCACAGGGGCCGGTGGGGCTATGGACCGAGCAGGTCCATCAGTTTACTAAATCCTACTTCAGTTAAAATCCAACTGGTAGCCAAACAGCTCCCTTAGTGTTATTTTTCTTTATCCAAAAACAGTAAATTCGTTCTTAACATTTGGCAACAAGTTTTTGTTGAAGCACAAATGACTGAAATGACTCATACGTGGTTTTCTTGTTTTTTTACAGTCCAAAGGGGCATAAGCTCTGAAGCAATATGCAGAATACAGTGCATTTTTATTGTAAGTAATTGAAGCATGCTCAAGAATATCATAACACGGCGCAAATGTGTTACTATTGTGGGACGAATCAACTTTTAAAAGCTCAGAAGCTGGTTTTCTTTTTGAAGCAATAGTTGGACCCATGTTGTGCCTATGTTGTTGAGCATGTTCATTGCAGTTTATTTGAGCTTTTTTTACTTATCTCAATTCATTGTACACGCTGTACCATCATATGCGTTCTTCGTGTTCATGTATAAACTGGAAAATATGCCAAGTTTCCTTTCTGAGGAAAGCTTCTTATATATTATAAAAAATAAGAAAAAGAAGTTTTTGATCATATCTCCTATTTACACGAGTTGTTCAGTTTGCTTTCTGATAGATTAGTAGAATTACATTTCGTTTGGGGCGACTTTCTTACTGTTTCTTAAAACAGTTTTTTAGTAAAAAAATTGAAGCTGCTTTAAAAAACAATAAGAAAGTCGTCTCAAACAAAGCCTTATTCGTTTGAACAAAGCAATCGAGTGGCTGAAGCTGCATTCCACTCCTGGATCCGAATGATAGCAGTAAATGTTTGGAACAATGTTGATGGTTCTGTGTTTCTAGTAGACCAGTTCTTCTCAAAGCTGCAGTTCATAGCTACGCTGGTTTTGCATGAGAAAATGTTCATCTTTTTGCTTGTTACTGATCAAGGTTTTTGCGTGGATGTCTCATGGCTGAGGATTTTGTTCTGAATTGCAGCCATCTTCATGATCTTTAAGGGCTCAAAAAAAAAAAAAAAAAGTTTGGTGATTATGTAATCCACAGTATATTTGATTAGTGATTGGTTTCAATTGTATGGAAAATATTTGAGATTTTACACCATAATTTGTGTTTTAAGTATCTTGTATATATGTTTTTATTTTCAATAGAATGGGCTATGCCCTAATTTTACTCCCAAAAAAAATAATTATCTTGTAACTTAAAATACGCGTTGCTTATAGTGTTCTAAGTATATTTGATGGCCATGAGTAGTAAAATATATGTACCTTAAACTCACCAAAATTAATACATTTAGAACTTCACCTCTGCTTTGTCATAGAAAAACTTACTTTTTTTTTTGGACAAAAAAATTTTTTTTTTTTATTTTGGGTTGCTTTCTTAGAGTAGTTTTATGTTAAAAAAATTTTAATTTAGGAAAAATTTTATATTAAAAAACTGTTTTAAAAAATAATTAATGAAGTTGTTCCAAACGAAGCTTAAATCAATAATGATTAGCCACGATCAAATCAAGTCTCCACTAATTCCCATTTGGAATTATAGTAATAAACACACATTGGTGTCTGAATTGGGAGAAATTATTACATGTGTTCACCATACCGTTTGGAAGCGAATCAGGATGCACCATGTCATCCGGTACATAACAAAAAATATGACGTGACGTGTTTTGATTCGCCTCCGGATGTCATATGGTAACACTGCACGTAATAATTTCTCCTGAATCGATGAATAAATAGCTACCAGAATAGCATATGGCCATCAAAAGTTTTTTTAAATCTTGACCGTATGGTATAGATTTTATTCATTTAAGAAGGTCAAATACATTTGCTTTTAAGACTCGAAGAAATTTATGATTTTCAAACATTCAAAGTCTGAGGATAAATTTGAATTTCATAAGAGTTTAGTGTACATATGAAGGGAAAAAGATTTTGTATTTGAAAAAAAAAAAAAAAGAGCAAGGAAGAGAGTGTGATCTATGCCTTAGTAACTTGTAGAGCTGAATAAAGGATTACTTGAAATCATGACTTTTTCTTACGATGTTAAAGAAGTGTTTGCTGGTTTTAAAGATATTTGTCCTAATGAGCTTTCTAATGGGTTAGCACCACTAGGGGTGTCAATTTCGGGTCACGGGTCGGGTTCGGGTCGAACCCGAACTGACCCGGGTGGAAAACGGGTCAATCCTAACCCGACCCGGGTAGAGAAACGGGTCGAAAATCCGAACCCGGACCCGACCCGGCGGGTTGCCGGGTTGTCAAAATTTTTTGAATTAAACGGGTTGGCGGGTTGACCCGGCAACCCGCCGGGTCAACCCGAACCCGACCCGTTTTTGAAACGGGTCGATTTCTGGAACCCGAACCCGACCCGTTTTGAAATCGGGTCGGGTCCAACCCGGCGGGTCCGGGTCGGGTCCGGGTCAGGTTTTCGTGTCGTGTCAAAAATTGACACCCCTAAGCACCACCTGAGGGATATATAGCATGCTATTCATTTAGTTAGTAGATCATCATTATCTTATTTGCCTAATTCTAAGATAAATCTATTAGGATATGCAGACATTGATGAATTACTTGAGAAGACATTTATTAGGAAAAACATATGAACCTTTGTTGCCCCTGCTTTGCTTAAACCTAAAAAAGGCTAGAGTTAGTATATGCATATAGATAACAGAGACACTAATAAAACAAGACATCACGATGGTATATTAGATATGTTGAATGGTGCATGTTGCAGTAATTTGAAGATTTGTTGGATTCAAATTTGTCTTTGGATGTCACCCTATTTCACTAGCAGGCTGGCTCTATAAGTGGGTGACCTGGAACCTGTGCGAGAATGGAGAGAAAGGAATACACTAGAGAAATGTTATAGTAAAAGTATTCAAAAATTCAATCAGTCTAGTACGAGGGACAAGTCTGTGAGCGAGTACAACCCAAAGGGTGCTCGATGGTTGAGCGTTGTTTAGGAGTTGTTAGCAACTTGTGCTAGGATTTGGATTGCCTAAAATAGAAAGAAAACAATCTGAGGATGTGGAGAAGACGAACTTAGTAATCAGTCGGTCATAATGGGTTCTTTGGGTAACCACCTTCTTATAGTTAGATTTTGATGCGTGGGGGATAAAGGCATTGTGATGGCTAGGCCTTAATGTTCATTGGGCAAGTTTCTCTATGAGGCCCACTAGATGCTAGTCCTCTCTTGGTAACTCATTTACTATCTATTAGATACCTATGACGGCATATGCAAGCATACAAGATTGATTTGAGAAGTGAATATATCAAGTTAAAATGAAGGAATATGATGACTAAAAAATGGTCTTTATGAATAAAAATTGATTACATGAATTATTTTTTATGCATTTTGGATTAACCAATGTATATAGTTCTTGGTTTTAATAAGATATTGATGTTTCTAGTGATATGTCAAGATTAGGTTGTAAAAACCTAGAATTCTTAAATGAATTTATTTGCAAATTTTGAAATTTCTGCACTATGACGCAGCGACACTGGGATTTTGAGCGTTGTGGCTCTAGGAGGTGCAGCATTGGGGAGCCAAAATTCGAAGCAATGACATTGATACTCTCTACCTTACAATAATTATGGAATGAGCATGTGGCGTTGCAGTACTAGGCACTGAAATAAATTTTTTAATATAAATTCTCTCTACTTAGCCCATTTCTCCCTTTTCTTTGGCTTGCTGAGAAAGGAAGGGAAGAAGGGGGAGAAGAGAAGGGGAGAGAGGAGAGAAGTAGGCTTCTTACCACCGATTTGTCTCACCGCTTCAACAAAAAATATTATAATAATTATAGGTGACTTTTATCCTATTTTGTTTTCAAAGATCTCGATTCCGATATTTCTCCTTTTGTTTAAATCAATATTTATTATATTTTATCATATTTTAGTGAATTTCCATGGCATAAGTTTTGATATATTTTAGTGTTGAATATTTTGGTCATTTCGACTGGATGATTTTGTTTTTTGTTTTGGTTGAAACATTATTTATTGCATTTTGTATGATTTGAGAAAACTAGTGATTTGGACATTTTGATATGATTATACTATTAATACAGGCATTGCGAATGAATATGGGCATGTGAATGAGCAATAGTTGGTCATTATTACTTTTACAATATTATGTGTGTAATAGCAAAAAAGACTAGTTTATTACCAAGGTTTGTTGAAGACTAATTTATACTTGTGCATGATGGTGGACTGACATACTTTTCTTTAAATATTGTGATTTGCAATGATATCCTCTATTGACTCACATTATTTACTGATTTAGAGTTATAATGAGTAATTATGGTGCCGATGGCCAAGAGTGAAAACTATGATTATTGAAAGTCACTTGAATACTAAACTAAGAATACTTATTGAAAAATGTCACACAAGTCTAAATTTCTTACTTACTTAATATGACTTATTGGACATATACATAAGACATTGATTTACTATTATTGATTGATTATTGTTGATTTATTATAACTGTGCATATGATTAAGATATTGATTTGAGACTAATATAGAGCAATTGAACATCATGTGCATTTCTATATGATCCCTTAATAGTACTTCATTGTCATAGATTTCTGACAGTTTTCATAAATACTTTCGCTTTACTGATTTAAAAATTTTTCTTACTACTTGGATAATGCTGCTATGATGTTTGGTTTAAAATTGATAGTTTACAGTCTTACCGTTTCATCATTTGTACTATATTGTTTTACATGCTTTATTATTACCACATGTATTTTATTGTTATGCACATAATCATGATTATATCGATTGCTATCATTATGAACTGAATGATTTCATGTGCATTGTTTATTTTTCCTACTTTAAGCTAAGTAGTAGAGTTTTAGAGACTTGCTGGGCTTTATAAACTCAATATATGTAGTTTAATGATTTTAGATCAGGGAAGATGTTTGAGAGTGTGAGGCTAATCAGATACATGATTCTTCAAGTTTCACTATCATTTTGTCTTTTAATTTTTTTTTTTTTTTTTGAACTCATGAGTGGGTAGACATTGTGTGTGATTTTTGGGTATTGAACTTTGATGTATATTGATGTTTTTATCAATATATTTATTTCTATCGGTATTTTTTTTGAAAGAAATTAGATAGCTCTGTTTTTTATTATTTAAAAAAAAAAGAATTATTTTCAAATTAGATTATGGGACGTCTTATAGGCATTGGAGGAACATTGAACATAAAAAGATATCGTATCGCAATTTTTAATCAAAAAATGAATGAAAGTACACATAAATATAAACAATGATAGAGAATTTTATGTTGTACTTCAATCATTAAACTTTGAAATAATAGAGTCCAAAAGAAGTTAGGTCATAAACATACCAAGTGGGTTGAGTTTCTATAAAAATATACTTTTGTTCTTAAATATTTTGTTAAAATAGGGAATAAATATGTTAGTGTTTTGAGCAGAGTTTCTATCTTCTACTTATAATGCAGATTAAGATGATTGATTTTGATCATCTAAAATGGGAGTATATCTCTTGTAAGGATTTCGATGAGATTCATTAAAATATAGAAAGTAAAATATCTTTGTATTAATAAAAGTTATATGATCAAATATAGTTATCTATTTAACATATCACTTCTTGTATTCTTGTTTCATCATAGAAGGATTTTGCAATTTTAAAATTACATGCTTTGGGTTTAGTTGGACAATTTGAGAGATAAGATCATCGCAATTATTAGAGATAGGGTCTCCAACAAAATCTAAAAAGAGATGTGGATGGATTGTGTAATTTCAGTTAGCTAAACTAAATATTGTGTTGTATTCATCCTAATAAAATTTCATAAAAACCATAAGAACAGCTTAGTATGAACTTTATATTAAGTCATAAACACTGAAAAATCATAATCCTATTTATAGAGTGACAGAGCATTAAAAAAAAGTCACATTTCATACCATCTCTGAAAATTATTGATACAATTTTAACACTAAGCACTGTTAATAATTAAATTAATCATTTAAGCATGATTAAAATTAAATTTAAAACTAGGAAAAGTCATCTGTTATCATGGCAACTTATGTTGAGTTGGCATAGATGTGTCCGCTAGCCATTATTTGTATACAAAATAGGATGAAAATGAGGAGTGACTCAAATCAAAAGGAGCTAGCATCCTCATCTCTGCAACACTTAACTTAATATGATGCTTCTCTTTTAATGGTCAGCATTTTACATCATAAAGCATAGCAGGTCTCACCACCATGTTATAGAATTTTCTCTTATGTTTGAGGGGGACTTTTCTATCACACAACAAGTCCAATGTCACCAAATAGCTATTTCTTATTTTCGATCCAATGCCCGAATTAGCCATGTCGTGCTTAAAAAAAAATTAATGTAAGTCGCCAGTTAAACGGGCGAGTTATCTTAAGTCATCATTTATTTCCTAATTAGCGATGTTGTGCAATTTCTAAAAGCATTTAAAAAAATAATAATAAGTCGTCCGTCAATTACGTCCTATCTCTTCAAATGGGAACTTCTATCTGACTCAGCTTTGCTTAGTCAGCATAAGTCGCCCATTAAAGGAGCAACTTCGACTAGTTCTAAATTTTATTTTAATCATGTTTAAAAGATTGATTTAATTATTAATCATGCTTAGAGTTAAATTTCTTTTCTCTCATATATATATATATAGCTCAACTTAGCCTATTGTATTTGCCATAGAATATCAACTTAGCCTAATGATTTTGTTGAGCTTTCTACGTCATCAAGGCTTAGTAATATATGATTTATAAGCAGATAATCATGGATTATTGCTGCTAATTATAGTAATTATAAGCTTTCTATTGATGGAAATTGAAGGTGCATGAAATTTCAGTATGGTGATTAGCCGAGGCTTAGATTCAAGCAATTAGTATTATGAATCCTATTAGTTATATTAGAGAATTCTAATTCTAAATCATCCCAACATAATAAAGGCTGCTTAAACTAATTAAAAAAAAAATCTTTCATGAAGGCATTCAGATAAGAAAACAAGCTTCATTATATAATAAGAAAATTAAAGAATAGGAAATAAATTACACAGGCCTCTGTCCCAATAATAGTTCATGTAAACTATTCCTTTCAGAAAAGTTCCATAGGAAGAAAATCTCCTGCATTTATGGAGAAGCTCACAAATTTCAAGAAATATTATTACAAGCCACATCCACTACACAAAATATACTGGATCAAATATAGGGACAGTGAGATCTCCACAACGGACACATAGCTTGAATTATTCCTCTTATTTCATGTAGGAGAATTCCTTCTTCTGATCGTTTCAGTCCTCCTGATCATATATGAATGTTACTTCTGGGAAATTACATGCTCGAAGGAGAAGAGACCATATAGTGCATGGAAATTTTGTCATATATTTATATAGAAGAAAGTCTTTCTATTAATCTTACTTTTCTCTTCCATTTTTTATCTTAGGCATCCATAGTTCATCAAAATGACAGAAATCTGTGTTATTTTAGACACACAAAGGTTCACTGATGACAGGTTGGAGTTGATTTGGCATTTCAGGTATAACTTCTTCATAAGTAACTGGAAGATGACTTTGTGTTTCAACAGGTTCTTCGGAGGTTGTGGGGAATGAAGAGCTTGAAGAATATATAGATGTCACAGGGGATGAGACCAGAACCTTCTTTCTTTTCTTCTTCTTTAAAGGTTTTGGTATCTCGGGGCACGAGCTTTCTATAGAATTTTCAGATGAAGAAACTGATTGCCATCTTCTGGGTTGCTTAAACTCTGTAATGAGAACAAGCAATAATGTATGAGGATTCTGTCAATATAGGATTTGAAATGCGTTTATATATGTATCCTTAAATTGTATTGCAATTAAGTAATTGGATAGATTGAAGGTTTGATCTTCAGAGCATAATAAATAGGCAATCTGATTATATCTTCATGGTTCTCTCTTATGGAAGAAATGCCAAACAACTTTCATTTTTCTTAAAAATGAACTGTTGGATATTGAAGGAGTATGATGGAAATACCTCAAGATCATGAGAAAACTGCATTTCACAACTACTGCTTTCTTTATAGTCAACTGTGAAACCAAAACTTATCAAAATAAAGGAAAATTTAATAACAGAAGGTGATGTTCATAAGCACTTCAGTTTAAATTTTCCTTTGTTTTCAAAATTAAAAAAAAAAAAAAAAACCTTCTGATTTAGTTCTGATTGTAATCAACTTCTCCATAATATAAGCAAAAGGCATAAATTAAATGTTTTACAGCCTACATGCATGATATTTCTGCAGCACCATTCAGCTCAGATAGATAAGAGGAACATTTTACTCAGACAATATGTAAGCTCAAACAGTCATTCCTTATTTTGTTATGGTCCCCATAGCTTGAAAACGGTACCATATAATGCTATCTTTCTTTTAGACAAAAATTTAATGATGCCCAACTTTGAATAAATCAATGTCATAACAAGACAAAAGAGCAAAACTTTAGTCTTTTTCATTAGGATCATTTGGATTGAAAGAAAAACATGTAGAAATGTTATTTCAAGGATAACTTCTACTAATTATGAAATGAAAAAGAAAAGAAGAAAAATTATTATGTGCGGCGTTCGGATCCGTCTTGCACCCATCACGTCACTCAGGGCCAGTGCATCCGGGTGACGTGGCGAGTCTGGATTCATCTCCGAACAGTCCGTACACTGCACGTAATAATCTCTCAAGATAAAGAGAGAGAAAACAAGCTGTGAGAAAACCAAGAGGTCTCGATAGACTGACCAAAATCATTCAAAGAAGCTGAATTGAAACCATTCAGAGATGCAGGGGTAATATCCGATGCAGACTTGTATTTACTCATCTGCTCCAAAAAGAAAAAAGAAATTACAAAACATCCTCCAAAAATTTTCACCAAAAGAGCAATGCAGAAAAGAGGAATACCCAGCTGGGCGCGTGTATTGAATCGCTGTCAAAGCCAATGTGTGCAATATGCCTCACATCTGTAGGGTGCCCTATCTCCATCTCTTGTTCCTTGTAAACTAGAAATTAGAAAACAAGCCCTCAACTCTTCAGAATCACAAAAAAAAAAAAAAACACAAAAAAACGCAAGGCAAATTTGTGCAGAAAGATATCAATCAGTCAATCGATCAATAATAATATTACCAAAGATCTGTGAGATATACTTTAATCCCTTGAACAAACCCTTCACCTTTGGGGTCATCGGAAGAGGCTTAAGGGTTATGAAGAAAGACAGAGACACACACATAAGAGACAAGAAGAAAACATTCAATGAATTAGAATGAAAAAAAAAAAGGCATTGAAATCATACCTTCAATGAAAATAAATTATAATCCTGAAAAGAGAAATATAACTCAGAAAATGGCTTTTCCTACCCCTTCCAAACGCCATTCTCCATCTTCTCTTTCCTCCATTATTAATCTAACAAGAAGGAAAGAACATGGAGAACATGGCCTGTTTGTCCATATATTAAAAACAAACAAAAAGGCGATGTTACAAATAAAAATGTGAAATTTAAGATTTGAAAGAGGAAATGGAGTGAGGAGAGAGAGAAAGGACGGTAAAAGAAGCGATTTTACTTAGTTTGGGAGTTGTTTGGGAGATAAGGGATGGCTCTCCTTGCAGATGAAAGCTGTTTCTGGTATTTCTATCTCTTGAATAAGCTGTGGAAGGATAACACGAAGTTAATTAGGTGGGGTCAATTGTGCGATGAGTTGTAAGGAATGGTGCAGGATGCACCATGTTTTAGCTAGTGGGGATGCGACATATGTGCTTTGATGAGCAGTTTTTGGGAATTTTTTTTAGCAATCTTCATAGATGATTGATTAATGAATCACATGTCACATTGAGAAAGACAGATCTTCACAGTACTATGATTTATGTTCATGCATTTTTGTTGAATATATTCTTCATGTGTCACAGTGTTGTACTGCTTTCATAATATATCTTTTTTAGTTCATTCATGTAAATGTATTTGTATGTGTGGGTAAAAAAAGCCACTGTGCAGCGGTAAGTAGGGGTGCACACGAGCCTGCTCAAGTTCGATTTATTTATGGACTTGTGAGTCGTGTTTATCGGGTTCGAGTTTGATGAGGTTTGACTCGTGAGCTCGTGTCCCGACTTGAATGATTATTAATATTTTTTAAATAATTTTATTTTATTTATTAAATTTAAATATTTAAAATAATAATAATAATAAATGTTTAAAATATTTAATAATATTAAAAATTAAGATTTGATGTTTATAATTAATAATAAATGTTTAAGGGGGGGTATAAGGCATATATGTCGGGGGTCCAAGGGGGCAGCACCCCTGCAGGGGTTTTCGGGGGTAGCGCCCCAGAAACAAATTTTAGTTTGAAGGATAATTTTGGAATTTAATGATGAATTCTCTTTACTATTTGTTGGGGGCAATTACCTGAAGACCATAGTATTTTGGTTTGAGGGGAGTCAATTGTCCCCCTGACCCCAATGGGGTTCTGGCCCTGAGGGTGTATTCAATGAAATGCGACAAACAATATAACACATTCCATTGAATGCGCCAAACTATTTGATTTATTCTAAATACACAAATAGCTTGTGCATTCAATGGAACGTGCCTTCCTATTTGACTAACTAGTTTGTTTTTTTATATTTTATTAATATAATACTCATATTCCTAATTTAAATTAAACATGTGCCCCTTTTTAAAATAAATCACATCAGAGGCTTGTCATCAACCAATCTTGACTTCCGATGTTGTAACCTCTTTTACTAGTTATTGATCATCATTATAGCGAACATCGAACATCGCCTTATAGTTGTTGATCATCATCACAGTGAGTGCTCGTTCTTGCCACAAATATGATCAAGATACTTCTTTTTTTTTTTTTTAATTATCAAGCTACCTCTTATAGCTACAAATATTAAATATACTTTTTAATTATTATTTATTACAAATCAACCTGAACAAATAACCTAGATGTACTTATTTTTATATTTCAATACTAAAAGTAATTATTGAAAAAAAAAACCAAATAAAATATTTTTTTAAGTTGATGAAGTGCTTTTTAGATTAATATCATCTAATTAAAATAGATATATTTATAAAAAATAAAAAAATATATATGTAAATAAATATTTATAAAATTTAAATAATCCATCACGATTCAATTGCAATACGCTGCTAAAGCGACAAAGATAGCACGCCTTATGACTAATTTATCTTTTCGTATGCTTTGCCAAAAAAAAGAAGAAAAAAAAACTTTTCGTATGCACATCACATCGAAGCAGGTAATTTTTTTAAATTTTTTTGGCATATTAGGACCGATAGGCCGCATCACGATCTCAATAAAATCTAATGAGATGGATGGTTGACTGCAAGGTCGGTCCTTTGGCCAAGAATATTATTCATTATTTTAAATTAAAATAAATAAATTTGCTTAAATGTTAATTAAGGAAATAAATAAATTTTAAATTTGGTTATGTTAAATTTTAAATTTTATATTTCAAAAATAAAATTTTACATTTTTATCAATTAAATTAAACTAATTGATAACTTCATAATCATTATTATTAAAAATTACAGACACTTCACAAATTCATTATTTATGTTACTCATGTATCACCAAAAAATAATTTTGATCGGGCACGATTCTCAAGGCAAAATCAAGTTGAATAATTTCGAAATTAAGTTTATAATCATATGAACTCTAATCTCAACAAACTTACAGTTGAACTAAACGGCTCGACGAGGCGAATCCAACGAGCTCAAGATTGATGAATTTTTATATCATCAAGACATTCAAATGCATAGTAAATATTCCATGATCAAGGTGATCAATTTCGACCGTCCATTCAAACCACTCCTACATACCAATCTCCCTTCTATTAACTGGCCATGCTACTCTTAGAAAAATGTAAATTGACCCTCATTCCTCATGGAAAGGGGACCCAATAAGGAATAGAATGAAGAGATGGAAGAGAGATAAATTAGAGTTTTTTGGCCACCAAACTCTTCTGCCACCGTCAAACCATCTACTATTGTTGGACTTCTGCTTGGCCACCGACTAAAGTTAGACTTCTGCTTGGCTAGCGACTGACGTCGGACTTCTGCCCGGCCACCGACTAAAGTCAGACTTCTGCCCAGCCACCGACGGACGTCGGGCTTCAGCCGAGCTACCGATTGACGCCGGACTTCCGCCTAGTCACCGAATAATTCCAAATTAACTTCCGCTCGACTTTCAATTATTGTTGGACTTGCATTTGACAACTTATTATCGTCATACTTCCTCTTAACAAGTCATTCCGACCTTCGTCACCAGACAACGGTCTTTCTGACCATTGTTGCCCGCCGACTATGATCCTTCTAATAGCATATCATGATCTTTTCAACCCCTGTCGCTAGATAACAGTCTTTCTAACCACTATCACCCATCAACTACTGTCCTTCCGACCTCCGTCACTAGACAATAATTTTTCTGACCACTGTCGCCCGTCGATTATATCCTTCCAACCACAATCGTCAAACAACTATCTTTCTGACAACTGTTGTAACAACACAAGCTCTTAACTATCAAAATATTGTCCGCTTTGGATCTAGTCACGAAATATGCAATAAAATTATGCAAGTGATTGATATCAAAATGGAGGTCAACAACTATCAAAATCAAAATCTTTAAAAATATAGATTTGATAAAAGTTTCCTATGTCAGTTTAAGCAATTTTTGTAAAAGAGGAGAAGTGGATCGGCGATCAAATATGAACTTTTAATTCCTCTCTCCTTCTTCTCTCTCTCTCTCCCCCCCCGTCTTTCTTCCAACACAAGTCAGTGCTAGTGGGTAATAAATACGGTGGCTGAGTGGAGAGAATATATATATATATAGTAGGTGTGTAGCACCACATCATGACCATCCAGCGCCGCAGCGCTGCATGCATGCTGAATCTAAAATTACTATAAAACACAGTATCCAATGTTGTGATGACATTTTCTAGCATCGTTGTGCCCTCAACCAAGCACTGCTGTGCTCAAACATGAATTTAGGTTTTCATTTTCAATTTTTTTAGTATTTTGAGGAAATGAATTTATTGAGAGGGGTTTTAGTAGTTAAATGCATGTTCTATTAATTAAACCCTAAAAAAAAAGAGGAGGAATTGCCCATTCTAAGCTTTTCTAAAATTAGCCTCTACTTTCATCTTGGGGACTTATCTCTCAATCCTAAAAAAACGCCTCTAGCATTTATAGACTTCACCTCACACACTTGCCCAACCTGCTAGATCTCAAAGAATTGCTTAAGGCACTAGCGACTTGCCCTAGGCACTCGTTTGAGGTGACATAACCAAGTTAAAGATACATCATCTAATTAATCCACATATCTATATCAATCTATATTGGCCTTCTATAAATTATAAGTGAATAGATATATTTTAGATTATCATGATAATTTCATGTTGTGGGATTTCTCTATGCTCACTAGT
Organism: Dendrobium catenatum; assembly: GCF_001605985.2. Lineage (NCBI taxonomy): Eukaryota > Viridiplantae > Streptophyta > Magnoliopsida > Asparagales > Orchidaceae > Dendrobium > Dendrobium catenatum. The sequence goes on along the minus strand of NW_021319661.1, from coordinate 1,348,417 downwards.
TCCTTCACTTACGTATAAATTGTAATTATGAAAACATCTCCTTATAATAAAATATTACTAATATCTAATATCATATATAAATTCTCATTTTTTTTAATTATCAAAATTTTATTTTATATATTTAATACATAAATATCTAATATTAATCTTATGCAAATATTTTTGTTGCACATGTTGACATGTGACTTCTTTTGATAAACATACATACAAAAATCATCAAAAAAAAAAAAAAAAAAAAAAATTAAAAAATAATTTATTTATCTAAAAATTATGTATGACCTATCAAATTATTTAGAATTTTAAATACTTTTAATTAAAATTAAAATTATTCTCAATATTAAATATATTTTAAACAATATTTTTTTAAAAACACAGAAAAACTTGATATTTTAATTTTTTAAAATTAAATTAAATCATTTTAAAACCTTAAGAAAAATTATTTTAAAAACTCATTTCAAATTAGAAAGGGCATTTTCAA